>NC_068300.1:4453942-4753942 GCF_025860055.1 Xyrauchen texanus
GGATGATACATTTACATTTTACATTTATGAAATTTGGCAGACGCTTTTATCCAAAGCGACTTACAGTGCAGGGACAATCCCCCCGGAACAACCTGGAGTTAAGTGCCTTGCTCATGGACACAATGGTGGTGGCTGTGGGGTTAGAACCTGTGACCTTCTGATTAACCTGTGACCTTCTGATTAACAGCCCTGTGCTTTAAATAATGTTCCTCTTGCTCTTCCAGATCTGAACAGATTATTTAAGTAGAAGGTGAGTGCACATTTTGGCAGGTCTGAAAAAAGCTGAAAGTGCCTTGCAAGAGCCTGGATAGCTTAGTTGGTAGAGCATCAGACTTTTAATCTGAGGTTCTAGGGTTCAAATCCCTGTTTGGGTGACAGGACAATGTTAAGTTCAATCTATATTATACATTCCCTTCTAAATGATTGTCCTCTTGCATTTAGAGATGTGAGGAACATCCAAAAGGTAACAAATACAAGTTGATTTTTTTCACTATTGCATTTAGGTTTAGCCACTGGAGAGCTAGCTGGCAATCTCTCCAGGGAAATCCACCTTTTTTTTTTGATTGAAAACATTATCAAACTTATAAATACAAAATCATTGTTTTCTTACAGATGATTGAATAACAAGATAATGTACATAAGAAAAGGATTCAGAGTTAAAACATATTCAACCTATACAATAAAATAAATTAAAAGACATCTTCTACAGGCAGAAATATATTATATTTCTTTAAAACATTCAGTACATAAATATTACTTTAAAAACCAAGTCACTTCCAGGTACATTCCATGCTAAATCTTTTAAAACTTTAAAAACCCTTGGAGAAAAAACGACATAAAAACTTTGCAACATGTTTTCATACTTAAAATACCAATACAGTCCTTTAATATATCTTTCTGTTTTCTTTTTAAGAACATTCCAAACATTAAGCACCACTCTTCCTTCTTTGGCCACATTTCTTCTTTCCCATACTGCATTTTTTATCAACATTATTAACAGGTTCACAAACTTTTTACTTTGACAATTTTCCTCCCATCCAAACATCACTATCCTCTTCCATTCTATTACCTCTTCGTCCCAGTCCTCAATTAATTCTTTTATTATTAATTAATCTTGCATTTTCTGTAAAAATCCTCCAACTCTTTACAGTATAGAAACAAGTGTAAAATTCCTTCGTCTTCGTCTTTGCATACTTTACATGTTGCATTCTGTTCCATTTCAATCTTAGTTAAAATACAATCGGTAAAAATTACTTTGTGCCTTATAAAATACTCTAAACATTCCAGTTTGGTTTCCACAATCTTTCCCCTCATATTTCTCCATATACTTTCTTTTTTCAGATCTTTAAATCTCTGTACCCAAAAATTGTTAATAAAACTTTTTCACATTACACTCCTTAAAATTACATATTTCCCCTTTCAGGCCGACATTAATGTCTTTCTCTTCCTTCCATTCTTCCATGTTTTCTATTCTTTTAATCCATTCCTTCGGTATTGCGTTTTTGATCATTTCGTATTTATTTTCTATTTCTCGTTTGTTGCATTCCTCTTTTGCTTCCTCCATTGCATCCATTATAAATTGTGATGGTAAAAACCCTTCTTTAAATTCATACAAAACATCTCTTACCCTTGTTATTCCCACCTCCATCCATTTTTTAAACAAGATCTCTTTCCCATCTCTTAAAATCCTTTTGTTTAAGAACAGAGGTTGGTTTAAGATGTTTTCTCTTCCTTTCAGATTATAATCTATTACACTTAAGAAATCCCCCCAAGCACCCCCAAGCACTTAAAATCTGTTTATAGAAGTCAGGTAATCCTTCCACCATCCAGTTTTTTGTTTTCATCCATAAAATATCCTCCCCCAAATTAAAATTCCCACATTTGTTTAAAAAATATTTCATAACCTTCTTCAATTCCGTTTCATTTTCGTCTTGCAACAATTTTTTGACTATTTTAACTCTTAAGCAGTTTTTCCTTTGTTTAATATCCATTAACCCCAACCCCCCCTCTTCTAATGGTCCTAATAAGGTATTGTATGCTATTCTCAGGTGTTTACCCTCCCACAAAAACCAGAGAAAACATTTCTTCAACCTCCCTTCTACCCACAAAGGCATTTCTGTCACATATAAAACATACCACAACTTTGAGGCCATTAAAACATTCAATAATAAAACCTTCCCTTTTCAAACATTTTGGCAGGTCTGAAAAAAACCTGAAAGTGCCTTGAGTTTTTTCTCAGCACCCAAGCCTCGGGACCCGTGTTTGCCTCCTGACGTACTATTACCTGCCCCCGCCCCCGCCACGAGGCCCTACCCGGTACGTCCAAAATGATCGCCCCGTTATTGCCCCTCACATGGAGCTTAGATGCATGGCTTGAGCTTACCAGCCCGTCGCGATGGCTGGCCAGGACCACCCGACTCGGCTCCCTTATTGTTTCAGCGGTATTCACTCCACTCCGATGCGTGGCGAAAACGGCAGCACTTTATGAGCAGAGATTGCCACGCTGCTACTCAAGGACGCGATAGAGCTTGTCCCTCCAGCCGAGATGAAGAAGGGTTTCTACAGCCCTTACCTCATCGTACCCAAAAAAGGCGGTGGGTTCCGGCCAATCTTGGGCCTTTCCCCCCAGAAAGAATAGGAATGGAAAAGGATGCCTTCTCCGACGCATCTATAGCATTAAGATAGCCTCAGAAACATAGAGAGAGAAAAAGTCGCAGCTGGCTCCCATACAAGTCGTATCGCCTGTTCCCGTATGGGTACTGGGATCCTAAGAGCGGTATATGACACCTTTTTGTGGAGGCATTGGGAGGGTTACGTGCAGCCGACCCAGCTGCTTCTAGCACGCAGCAGCCTGCTTGCACCTGGCTCTGCAGTCACGTAACACGGGTAGTGCATGGCGTTTTGAAGTGGGACCCTTTGTGTCACTACAATCGACACAACATCGAGTGAGTGACAGAAGGGGAACGTCATGGTTACTGTTGAAACCTCCGTTCCCCGATGAAAGGAACGAGACGTTGTGTTCCCCTTGCCATGTCACTATCCCTACCACTGTAATGTGCCATAACTGTATTCTCGGCTATTCAGTGAAAACCTGTCTGAGATTCGCTCACCAGCTCCCCTTTATTCCCATATGTCCGGGGCTGGGCATGCAAATTCTGTCTGCCAACTTGACATTGGCCTTTTCTCAAGTTTAGAGGTATGCAAGGCTCTCAGAAGAGACCCCTTGTGTCACTATAATCGACACAACATCTTGTTCCTTCCATCGGGGAACGGAGGTTATGATAGTAACCATGAAGTTTTGTCACTAAGCATTGCCCACCGTTAAAGATACATAATTTAAACACATTTTAAATGTAATACTACTTTTTACGTCTTACATTAATAATTACAATAATAATATGACCCCACACACATTACTTTATCATGATTTGAAAAACATCTGGATGATTACATCAATGTGTTATTTAATCACAATTTCTTAGTTTGAGTTCAGAGGAAGGTCATAACGCCTGACCAAACACATCATACCATAACATGTACAACAGCCGGAGGGAGGGGGTAAGAGGAAGCAAAGGTAAAATGTCAACCTATTAGGTCATAAATCATAGGTCATTAATAATTTTTTGTCATTCGGTGCATCATATTTTCTTCTCAAGCATTATTATACTGAAACAAATTTGTTAGGATGAACTGTGTAAAATCCCTCCTCAGTGATATAAAAGGCTGATAATGAGCTACAGGAAACATCTGGTGGGTTATTTCTGCTCATGGAGGTTTTACCAGTTATTAAATACAAAGGTTCACATACTTTTTCCAGCATGGATAAATAAATATTAGATTTCTGTTTGGGTTTCGCTTGACTCTGAGATGCCTTCTCATTTCATAAGTCCACCACACGCCACTGGCAAAAAGATAATCCATATGTTTTGAGATTGATCCAATCGACTGTGGGTGAAAACAGACCACATTTTTTTTCTCCACTATAAATCTTGACATCAGCAGTCTCCTTTGGCGATCAAGATTTCAACCCCAGTTACACTTCCTGGAACCATCTAGCTCTCTGGCCCTGCATCCCAAACTGGTCCTTATCTGCCCTAAACAGTACATCAGATTAGAAATAGGGAGTCCCAAACCATAGTATGTAGAAAGGAGTGTCCCAAAGTTGCCTGGATGGTCTGCAATTTCCAGTAAATTTCCGAAGTGTGGACCCATGAACACACTTTCAGCTTATATTGCCCACAATCCCTTGCTCGATGGAAGAGGAGTTTGACCGTTCACTGTCAAATTTGAAAAACTACAAACATTAAGGTCAGACTGATGGTGCATCATCTCTTCATCATGTTTTTACACATAAGACATTGAACTTTACACAAGTTTAGTTGAAATTGTGAAGAGAAATTACTTTGTTCCCGCTGTCGGATAAAGACGCTGGTCGGCTCATTAAATTGCGAATGATCAAGCGGGTCCATTTACATTGATCAGAAAAGGGTTTAATAGTCATAATTTTGTCATCATGCATACTTTTATGTCCATCTACTGTATATGTGCTTATTGTGGATGCTCTTGTGTTAAGAGCTTCTTTTTCAAAAAAGTATCTTTAAGGTCTCAGCACACCATATAGATTTAAAAAGGGGAACATCACAAACAAAAACATTTAACAAATTAACACAATTGTCTGTTCTCGTTTTATTTTTGTCATTTATTGTATCACTGAAAATGAAATATAGTTGAGGTCAGATTCTCTTTCAAGGTACTTTTGTAATGATGTAAACAGTATGTAACACAGCCCAGAAAAAAATATTGTGATTCAGCACAATGTCATTCAAGTGTTGTCTTTCCAACGTGGTATAATATTAAAGTTAAATACTACAGATAATCCAACTTGTTTTTAGTATGTTATCAGTGTTATATTTAATATACAACACATTGTGGACATCACACATTGAATAGATTACAGGCTACACCACAGTTCAACGTTTAAAAAATCTAGAAGTCACATTTAAAACAAAACATTCAATAACACACTATATAGAGTTCTGATGATGAGCTAGTGTAAAAGAAAAACGTTGTGAGAAATCAGACAAAGCTTGAATAGCCAATTCTCCTCTGGCTAAATGTATATTATTTGTATTTAAAAATGTATTGTTAATTATTATATGGGTTGGGGGTTTCTCACCTAGGGCAACAAGTGAGCACATGACTGCACGAAATTGTGTAGACACATCTACAATTATCAGATATATGCAATTTTATAGAAACAATTCTAATATACACACAATAGGTTTGAATTATGAATTTGAACTGTTCCATATTCATGAAAATATGGGTGGAGCTATGACATTACTGCAGGTGAGTGACAGATTTCAGTGAAAGTGAAACTAAGAAGCCACTTAAAACAGCAATCAGACATTCTGAGACTTCAGTGATCACAGCTGATATTCCAGCCTGGTCTCATGAAATTTACACGAAAAACTTCATTTTTTCATATTTTTCATAACACGTTTGGCTGCACTTTTCAAGTGAAATGTCCAACAGTGTGCGCCCAAATGGAGCGAAATGAGGTTGCAATCAGACAAGGTTTTTAAGGTGAATTTTAGATGCCTAACCTAAAACTAAACCCAAAACAGACATCCTTACCCTTAGCCAACACCTAACCTTAACCGATAGTGTTTTAAAAATGCAGAACCGAAATTAAAAGCACTTTCTGAAGCAACCACGTAATTTCGTGTCGCTTCTATGTCTCTGTCGTGTCTCATGCCAGCTTGATTTCTTGCCTGGTTTTGAACCATGGTCCTCCGAGTTAGTCCAATGCTCTGAGGTGCGCCAAGGCCGGCGCTTGTTATTCGAGGTAACCAGAAGAATACCACAAATCGTCATGGAGACACTTAAGCAAATCATTTTGGAATAAGTGTAAATATGTAGGTGGCTCTGTAATACAAGTGTTATAATGCATACTTTTTCAAAAGATGTGATGAGAGCAATAGTGTGTTGAAATCATAACATAGCCATTGCAGTCATGATTTGAGTGAAAGTGAATAAAACGGTTGTTGCAACTCCTCTAGTGTTCACTTCACCTCACATCTGCAGGGAAATCTACCTTGAGACATGTATAAAAAGTTTAGCAAAAATTTATATAGTCACGTTTTCACTATGAGATCACCAAGTTGCGATATTCACTCACAGGTAAGTGATGGAAATATATGAGATTTCGCTGAACTATTTTCTAATATTAGAGGTCTGTTTCAGAACACGTTCTGCACTCAACAGAACACAAGACTCACAACATCGTTCATTTAGTCAAGGGGAGCAGAGGTCCATTCTACGTATAGGTCCATTCTTTGATAAATCATTGGAAAATAATACACTATCTTTGAGGTTTCCTTTATGCAAAGTAAATCTTTAAGTATTACTTGGACTAAAATCCTCCCTAACTTTTGTCCTAGCCTCAGATATAGTCTGAGATCAGAAGTTGTGCAGTTTCTACACTATTAAAACATGATTAAAAAATATATAACACTTTTTAATTTTGTCTCATTCGTCTTTCCACAGTTCAGCGTAGATTGTGTTCAATTGACAGAAGACTTTTACAGCCTATTTTTGATTAGTCTGATGTTTAAAGTTATACAAAATAGCAGGCAGTAAAAAGGCTAAATTATGTGGTTTTGAGAAAAAGTCACTGCAAGGTTTATTGCATTGTGTGTTAAGTTTTTCAAAAGCACCTGTGACTTAAAGTTAGCAAATGTGCCAAATGCCATATTGACGCTCGAGTCTTGTGGTGTATGCAGCACATGCAAACAGTCAAATGTGCTTCTTGGTCAAAAGCCCCTTTTTATGCAATGTTAAATGTAAACACACATCCGTCATCGTAAAACAAAACTCTTACCAGATGCAACAAAAATCTGTGCCGTCTTGACTTGATGTAAACAGTGTGTAAGCAGACAGGACAAAAATCTTACATCTCAAATGATTTGAACTGTGCGATGTGAAAATGCAGCTTAACAGACTTGCTGATGTTTGTTATAGGCCTATCCTTAATATTAACCAAACAACCATTTTGAGAAGAAAAAGAGAAAAGAAAACTTTAGAAGCTGTGAGCTTAATCACATTTATTTTCAGGTCTGCTTCTGTCAAAATCTGAATGCTACGACTCAGTCTTTATTGTGTTATTATACAGAAATACTTTAATACTGTCAATAATTGAACCCGTCTATGCTGTTCAACAAAGGTCGACACCTTGGCTGTTCACGGCCATTTTGGACCAGAAACAGCACAGGTGTAAAATGTGTAAAAAAATTTTTTTTACATTTCTTCTTCCCTCAAGTAATAACAATAAATGATGCACTTCTTCTGGAATTTAATGCTATTTAGATCTTATTTACCTGTACATTTCTCAATTACATCATTCATTAGCATATGCAATTGAGCTAATTTAGATTAACGTCACTTTTCACATGTCTAAACATGTAGATACAAGAATATGTTTAAAAAATAATTACATGACTTGAAAATTATGTCAATAATAATCAGTAAATGGCTGTAAAAACTGTGTAGCCCGATTACCTGTTATAACTTAAAATAATTAGATTTTAACACGTTAAGAATTTGGATATATATTTAGACCAGTTTTAACTATTATTTTTCAAAGCATTTTTTTATTTTTACTTGGAAGTGTCCGTTTTGCAATAATGTGACATTACTGTGTGTTTATGGTCAAACCTGACCATGGTGTT
Source organism: Xyrauchen texanus (assembly GCF_025860055.1). NCBI lineage: Eukaryota > Metazoa > Chordata > Actinopteri > Cypriniformes > Catostomidae > Xyrauchen > Xyrauchen texanus. The sequence goes on from NC_068300.1 coordinate 4,461,673, forward strand.
ACAAAGAGAAGACATGGGATGTATTTTGTTAAGAGTAACTTATTAACTTAAATATCAAAATTAAAACGATTATTAGAACAATTATTTGACGATTGCTCTTAACCGATTATTCTGCTTGTGTCCCGACTCAAAAGGTTGTATTAAACATGATTACTAACAATAAAGAGGGAAAAATCTTCTTTTAAAAATAGCTCTAAATGACATTCACTGAATTAAAGGGAAAAAACTTTTTATTAAGTTTAATTCAGTAAAGAAATTCACTGCAAAAAATCCTATTATCATCAAGTGTATTTTTCTTGTTTTCCATTTAAAATTGTCTAAAATGCTTCAAACAAGAAACATTTACTTGAGAATCAACATAAAAGATATTTAGACTTGCTTTAAGAGGATGTATCTTAAATATACAGTTATTGTATTTTATATATATGTGTATTTGCACTTGGTTATACTTCTGCGAGTGCAGTAAAGACAAAATATACTTTACTCAAGATCTATTCTCTAAAAGCAAGTATGAATATCTAAGGGCATCTCGAAGGCATCTTTTTTAAAGGACTTTTTAGATATTTTGAAATATTTGTATTTTTAATATTATATTCAATATTCTTAGATAATAATAGTTTCTTCTGCAGTAGCTGCTAAAGTAAATGTATGTTGTTTTAAATTAGTTTCAGATATTTCTATTGGAAAACAAGCCAAAACAAAAACATCATAAACGTATTTTGTTGCCGAGTATAATGGGGGTGAAGACTTCCTCTCTCTCACTTTCGGTTCACTTCAATCCATCTTTAACTCATAAAAAAAAACAATCTATCATATTAATAAAGCTGCTTATTGCCAATTTTCTTCAGGATAAGAAATGCACAGTGCCACATTATATTATGATTCAATAAGTCACGGGTCATCACGTTATAGTCTAGCTGCATTAAGCGTGTGCGCTCGAGGGATGAGCGTCCCGTGACCGAGTGTGTATCAGCCGGTGCAGTTTCAATCTCTCCCCCTTAGATCGGGACATTCACGACTCATAGAAGAGGCGCTGACCACACAGAGAAATGCCAGTTTCGGAGTTTGTAAATATTTACATGATCCGTTTCCATAATATTTGAACTTTAATAAAGCTAAAACACATTAAATATAACTGCATTTAAGATGTAACGCTGGGGTGTTTCCTTTAAAGACGCACAACATGCAAGTTTTGCTCCAGCTCCACTTATTCCACAACGAAGAGTGCTTCTGTATTATTTTTATTTTTTTTTATAATTCCCTTGTACTTTGAAGCTGAAGCTGACTGAAAAGTTTCGAGTGCATCTGTGATCTGTGTAATTCTTCCTCAGTCAGTCGTGAACTGCAGTGCTGCTCTCATCATTACAGTTTAATGTGATCTCATGTTAAGTTAAATGAGATTAAACGACTATTCGACAATGAGTTTTCATTTTTGATTGTTGCCGTTGTCGATAACGTCGACAAATCGTTTCGGCCCTACAGTGTTCAGGGATGTGATTCTATCAGATTAATCTGGAATATTTTTTTTTTCAGACCTAAAAATTTGACCTTCGTGAATTGTGTAATTTTTGTGCTTAGTCTGAGTGTTTTGTCTGGAAGGAGAACAAGGTCACAAAGTCTTGAATCACTCAGAGGAAACAATTATGAAAAAAATTACAAATAAAAATATCAGTCAAAAGTGTCCGAACAGCCCAGGAAAGTTTGGTATTATTTTGCATTAGATTACTTTGTTTTTGTATAGTGATTTTTTTAATGTTTAATTGCAGGTGTTACTGAAAAACCTCAAGCACTTATTACTCTGTTCTATTTTTATTACAGGCTCTTGAATTATTATTTGAAATCCAGGCACTTTCAAGGCTGACACATCAAGAGATTGTACGGAAGTTAATCTGAATTTTCATCTATTTATTTGAAGCATCGTTCCTTAAGATGAACATCTCTCTGTGATTACTTTGAGCAACAACTTTTTATATGAACTAAATGACTTGCTGAGCTGAAACTTTCCCCACATGAAGAGCAGATGTATAGTTGCTCTCCATTATGTATTCTCTCGTGTGTTTTCAGGTTGTGAGACAGAGAGAAACTCTTTCCACAGTGTGAACACTTGTAAGGTTTCTCTCCAGTATGGATTCTCTCATGTTTTTTCAAGCAGTCTGACTTAGTGAAACTCTTCTCACAGTGTGAGCACTTGTAAGGCTTCTCTCCAGTATGGATTCTCTCATGTGTTTTTAAGTTGTGTAAAAGAGTGAAACTCTTTCCACACTGTGAGCACTTGTAAGGTTTCTCTCCAGTATGAATTCTCTCGTGTGTTTTCAGGTCGTAGGACTGAGCGAAACTCTTTCCACAGTGTGAGCACTTGTATGGTTTCTCTCCAGTATGAATTCTCTCGTGTTTTTTCAGGTGTTGTGAGAAAGTGAAACTCTTTCCACAGTGTGAGCACTTGTAAGGTTTCTCTCCAGTATGAATTCTCTCGTGTGTTTTCAGGTTATGTGACTGAGCAAAACTCTTTCCACACTGAGAGCAGGTCAGAGATTTCTTGGCTGCTCTTTGAGGCTTTTTTGGTGAGAAATTAGTCTTTGACTTTAAGCCACTCAAAGATTTTTCTCCAGTTGTGAAATCATGAGGTTTCTGAAGTTTCTCCTCCACTTCAATCAGCTCTTGACATTCCTCTTTCACTTCTATCAGCTCTATAATGAATACAGTAAATTGACAAAAATCAATTCAAGAGGGGGAAAAAATCAGAACGAGCTTTATTGCCATGTATGCTTACACATACAAGGAATTTGTCTTGGTGAAAGAAGCTTCCAGTGCACAAACAATACAAAAGAGTAACAAGACAAAGATAATAATACAAAATAATTTGAAATTGAATAGAAAAAATATTATAGAATACACAATAAGACACTCTCCCTCTCCATCCAGCCATCCATCCATACATACATATACATACACACACACACAGATACACATACACTTACGTGTGTTGGATTAGCATAATAAAGATTAGACTGTGAATTGCACATATTAGGGTTTAAAAAGAACTCTAATGGCAGAACAAACCACACGTTTAGTATTTGTGATTTCTGCTGTGCAAAATTTTCATATTTATACCATAAATTCTGGCTGATAACTGAATTTTATTATTATAGTCATTAGCCCTTTTCCACTATCAGGCCAGTGTGAGTCAGCACAATCCACTGGTCAGCCAGGTCGATTACATGACAGTTTTCATTACTGGCAGAACTATTACAAATTAAGGCTTTAAGCAGAAACCCTTAATTCTGAGTCACTGACACTGCAGCACTGTTATGAATTAGGAAAAAAAAAAATGCACCCTTTTAAAAGGCAAATGAGCACTTCTTAAACAATAATAAAATAAATGTTTTAGTGTGACTTTTGTGAGATAAAATCTCTTTATTAAAACAGATTCTAACAAATCTTTGGCATGGAAATGTAAAACTTTAAAGAAACATACCTGAAGGAATAAAATCATCATCATCATCATCATCATCTTCTTCTGTACTCTGTTCTTCCTCTTCTGTGTTCTCTTCTTTTATCTCCTCCAGCTTCACTTCAATCTCCGCCGGTATCTGCAGCATCTGCTGTTCTCCAGCATTACAGACAGAAGCCAGAGACTCTGTGGAGTCGTTTTGTGGTGCATCGACCTATTAAAGAAATTTTGATGCATCGATTAATATCTTTACTAAATTAATAACCAATGTGACTCATATTACACAAGCCTTCTAGCAACAGACATGAAATGATGCATGCGAGATTAAAGGCTAAGTAAGCCCACATTGAAAGAAAGTTTATGCTGCCGAGTTCGGCTTTCTGTGTCTATTCAAAATTATTTGCATCCATTTCACCAAAATACATTGCCTGGCCAAAAAAAAAAAAAGTTGCATACTCTAATATCTAGTTGGACCACTTTTAGCTTTCATTACAGCATTTTTTTCCGACAAACTTGTGCAAATTCACAACATTTATTTCCATCCAGAATTTTTGCCAGAGATCTTGTTTTGATCTCCAGCACATCCCAAATGGGGCTTTTCCACTGCACAGTACAACTCGACTCAACTCAACTCGCTTTTTGGGGGATTTCCACTATGGATAGTACCAGGTACCTGATACTTTTTTTAGTACCACCTCAGTTGAGGTTCCAAGCGAGCAGAGCCGATACTAAATACTGATTGGTCAGGAGAATCGTCACTACCAGTGTCACTGGATTTCTGACAAGCAACCCGCTAGTTTTAAAGTTAGCAACAGCGATAACAGTATCATTTCTTCACGTTACTTTTGAATTGTGAAAAAAGAAATGTCTGTGTGCAAAACCACACCATGGTCAATAAACGAGGTGCAGACGGTCCACTCATTAGCAATGAGCGAAACGATAAAGTCTCTGAGGAAGTGTCTCAGCTGTTGGCCGCACACGGCTGCCACCGGACCTAACAACAGTGTAGGGAAAAGTTAAAACAATTACAAGTGACCACAGAACCATCAAGGAAAAGTGGAAGTGGTTCGACCAAATGGATGCTAACTAAACTGGCGAGCAATTGGAGGGAGAGTGACCTGGACTGGCGTTGATCCAAGATGGAGGATGGTACGTTTTGTTACGTTAACTCGATACTCTGCTTGAAAGCTTCACTTTATTTAGTTGACCAGCTACTGGAAAGCTTCTAAAACAACCAGGCCAATTTAACTGTTACACTTGTGTAAAATCACCATGCAACAACTGCTTTATGCAGCACAATGAGCTAGTAGCTAACAGCTAGCGGTTGTGTTATTGTTTTGGTCAGTTTGTGTCGCGTTTAAGATGATGTCACGGCAGTAGAGGCGGCACAACTATGACGATCAGCCTATAATCCCACCCATGTTGAGGGGCACTAAACTGCAGTGGAAATGCAAGCTCAGAAAAGTAAAGCGAGTCGAGTTGAGGCGAGACAATCAATGGGGTTAAGGTCAGGACTCTGTGGTGGTCAATTCATGTGTGAACATGATTCCTCATGCTCCTTGAACCACTCTTTCACAATTTGAGCCCGATGAATCTTGGCATTGTCCTTCTGGAATATTCATTTTATTGTTGGATAATGTTGCCTAGACCTAACCAATTTAAGCAACCCCAGATAATAACAGTGCCTTCTGACCACATATCTTCCATGAAGCTAATGGTTCACTATCCTTCCAGGTTTTAACAATGCGTTGGACAGTTCTTAACCCAATTCCAGTGATTTAAGCAATCTCCTTATATTCCATTTAATATATGGAAAATAATATTTTTTTGGTTTTATTATTGTTGTTTTTTATTTCATAAATCAAGTGACATTATATAAACAAACTGGCATTTAAAGGGTTAAAATCCTAAACATATAACTAAATTGAAATTGGAAAATATTATGAATATATAATAGTATTATGGCAGTTTTTTTGACACAGACATTTTTGTCCTCTAATGACCTCTGAGTAACTTTTTAAAATTGAGGCACAAGTGTTAAACTGCAAGTGGGCGTGGCCTTAATAGGGTCACGTCCCATTCTAGTACAAATAGGATTACATCAAGTAACATTGGGTGCATTAAAAGCTAAAACGGCTTTCCATACAAAACAGACTTTAAGATATCAGCCAAAACAAGTTAATTAAAATATCTACCAATACTCTGCAAAACACAATCAGACATAGTGACTCAAGTAAAGGATGAAATTAATATTTAACCTGTAAAAAGTCTTCAGTTTTCATCAGGTTTCTCTCCAACACCTTTTTCCTCTGCTCTCTCATGATGAAAATCTGCACACAAAAACATCTTTATAATGTATAATTCAACAAACTAAAAAATAGTATTATATACAAGAACAGTTATGCATATATATAAACTTAGTTTCTGAGATGGTATAATGTGTGCTAGGAGTTTTATCAGCCGAATTACAATCAGCTGATGGATTTAAAGATCTCATAAATCAGAAAATAAACATGATATTCTGCTTGTTTCTACCCAAACTGATCATTTTAAAGCGTCAGTCACAAAATCACCACAAACGATCCGTTTACGATCATTAAAACGCTAAAGAGACAAAAACAACACGCACAGAAAAATACATATTCAAATAAACACAAATCTCATAAATGATGTAAAACACAATGAACATGTACCGAACTGAGCACACAAACTGCAAGTTCTCCTTCTTCCGTATTTTATTTCGGGTGGACTACTTTTGGTGTATAGCGCCCCCTACCAGTCTAGTGCCATTCAAAATGGTGGATGACGCAATTGTGCAGATTTCATTGGTCACGCTCATGTCTCTGAGGTGAAAGTGTGCGGTTTAATTAGTTTTAGATTGTTTCTATTCGTGTAAGTGCATGTAATAAAGTGGGCACAGTAGTACTGGGATTTCAGCATGAGAGTGAATTTGCACTGCGTTTACAGATGATTGTACTATATTAAACTGTATAAAATACTGAATATATTGTATAATAATGCTAAGGGTCCTGATATTTGAAAGTCCTCTTGATAATGCCAAATGTAACGTCTGATGTCACCAGTAAATTTATAACATGGCAAACATTATTTTACTGAATTAACACATATATTTTAAAAGAATAGTAGGCCTATAGAAACATTTAATCAGTGATAATACTATTTTAAAAAGCAATATACTATATATATATATATATATATATATATCTATATATATATATATATATATATATATATATATCAGTGGCAGTGTTCAAGCATATGTATCTAACATAATTAAGATATTTTTTTCCAGCTGGGCAGAATTCTTTTAATATTTCTATTCTGGTGTCACCATTGCCGTCTTCTGGGCTGTTTTTTTTTTTTTGTCCCACTCCATCCTGATGGATCATTTTACTCTTTAATGACCAGTAAAAGTTTTACAAGTAATGAAAGGAACTGTTGCATATGAACAATGTAATAAAAATAATAATTTTAAATGTAACCTTTCATGATAGTGGCCTTTTTTTAATTTTGTATTTTATTATTGAATATTCAAAACACACAATATACTTGCAGTGAAGCCGCTCAACAACCACATCACACCAGTCATCCAACAGATTCCCATTCAGAGCGACACACAGAGGCATCCAGGGTCAATGCCCTTTCAGTCAGCACAAGTAGAAAAATGTGTTTTCAACTACGAGCTGAAAGAAGCCGATCCATATACTTTCCTATTTATGCCATTTTTATTCCTCCGCCAGTTTTGATCCTTTATAATGGGCAGACAGACCAGTTCCCTACCTCCTCCCGCTTCCACCTGCCTCCTCCATTATTGGGGTACTGCTGTAATCAATTGGTGGTACTCTTGGATTGAGCAGACCGTCCCATACAATTCTGATAGCTCCATGAAGGACATAACTCTACCATTCCAATTTACAATATCATTTAAGAACAAAATACCCTTCTCAAACATCTTTCCCATAAATACAGGTATTTTATCAACCAGCACATTTGAGTTGAGCCATATTATTTGTTGTAATATTTGTTCTAGCTTTTCAGGGGGATGAATTTGAAATTGTAGCCAGTTCTGTAATGCTTGTTTGAAAAAAATCGACACATCAATGAAGAATGTGTGAGGAGATATGGACAAGCCAAAAGACAGGACTTTGAACTGATAAGCAGTCCCCTTGAAGGTGAATCTCTAGAATGGCCTGTGATGAGGCGCTATATGAACATTAGCGATAACTGTGAAAGATAAGGAGAGAAATCTCAGTGTCATAATTGATTCAGCACTTAGCTTTGAGAATCAGATAAATTCTGTTGTTAAATTCTGCTTTTACCAGCTCAGAATGATTTCTAGGCTAAAACCCTTGCTTAGTTTTAAAGATTTAGACAGTTGGTCACTATTGTAACTCTCTCTACACAGGGGTCTGTAAGCGGCAACTGTCCCGTCTGCAACTCGTGTAGAATGGTGAAGCCAGGCTACTGACTGGCACTAAAAAAGGGAGCATATTACTCCTGTGCTATCCTCTCTTCACTGGCTTCCGGTGCACTACGGAATTGATTTTAAGATTGTATTACTGGTTTTTAACTACACAAACTCTCTCCTCAGTATATTAGCGAACTCCTAAGCCATCACAATTCTTCTAGGCTACTGAGATCTTCAAACCAAACACTGTTGCTGTCCCTCGATTCAAGCAAAAATCTAAGGGGCTCAAGGTTTTTCAGTAGTTGCCCCTAAACTATGGAATTATCTTCCCCTTCATATTCATTTGGCCCCATCTGTTGAGGTCTTCAAGTCTCAATTGAAAACGTATCTCTTTTCTTTTGCATTTGAATTGAGAGTTATATGCACATACACTGTCCTTTTTAATATATATGTTATGATGTTTCCATCATTCTTAATCTCTTAGATTCTTGACTGTGAAGCACTTTGGTCAACAAAGTTGTTTTTAAATGTGCTATATATATTAAATTGAATTAACGTAAGCATCTTTCAGATTGATTGACACAAACCAGTCCAGAGGACGTCCGTGAGACAATCTAAGAGTATCTTGAACGGAAACATCACAAGTGTCCTGTTCAAGAGTCTCAAATCCAGAATGGGGCACAACCCGCCATCCTTTTTGGATCCATCATAATGGACTGAAGTGATGTTTGGCTGGCACCTGCTGCATTTAGTCGTCATGACTTCAAAAGACATTAGTCATTAATCTTACGGTTAATAACAAATCTTTGTTATAAACATTGACCCTTAACACTTTTAATTTTAAACCATGACTTGCTCTATACATACAGTCAGGTCCATAAATATTGGGACATTGACACAATTCTAATCTTTTTGGCTCTATACACCACCACAATGGATTTGAAATAAAACAAACAAGATGTGCTTTAACTGCAGACTTACAGCTTTTAATTTGAGGGTATTTACATCCAAATCAGGTGAACTGTGTAGGAATTACAACAGTTTGTATATGTGCCTCCCACTTTTTAAGGGACCAAAAGTAATGGGACAGATTAACAATCATAAATCAAACTTTCACTTTTTAATACTTGGTTGCAAATCCTTTGCAGTCAATTACAGCCTGAAGTCTGGAACACACAGACATCACCAGACGCTGGGTTTCATCCCTGGTGATGCTCTGCCAGGCCTCTACTGCAACTGTCTTCAGTTCCTGCTTGTTCTTTGGGCATTTTCCCTTCAGTTTTGTCTTCAGCAAGTGAAATGCATGCTCAATCGGATTCAGGTCAGGTGATTGACTTGGCCATTGCATAACATTCCACTTCTTTCCCTTAAAAAACTCTTTGGTTGTTTTTGCAGTATGCTTCGGGTCATTGTCCATCTGTTCTGTGAAGCGCCGTCCAATGAGTTCTGAAGCATTTGGCTGAATATGATCAGATAATATTGCCCGAAACACTTCAGAATTCATCCTGCTGCATTTGTCAGCTGTCACATCATCAATAAATACAAGAGAACCAGTTCCATTGGCAGCCATACATGCCCATGCCATGACACTACCACCACGCTTCACTGTTGAGGTGGTATGCTTTGGATCATGAGCAATTCCTTTCCTTCTCCATACTCTTCTCTTCCCATCACTCTGGTACAAGTTGATCTTTGTCTCATCTGTCCATAGGATGTTGTTCCAGAACTGTGAAGGCTTTTTTAGATGTTGCTTGGCAAACTCTAATCTGGCCTTCCTGTTTTTGAGGCTCAACAATGGTTTACATCTTGTGGTGAACCCACTGTATTCTGTAAGTCTTCTCTTGATTGTTGACTTTGACACACATACACCTACCTCCTTTAGAGTGTTCTTGATCTGGCCAACTGTTGTGAAGGGTGTTTTCTTCACCAGGGAAAGTATTATTCGGTCATCCACCACAGTTGTTTTCCGTGGTCTTCCGGGTCTTTTGGTGTTGCTGAGCTCACCGGTGCGTTCTTTCTTTTTAAGAATGTTCCAAACTGTTGATTTTGGCCACACCTAATGTTTTTGCTATCTCTCTGATGGGTTTGTTTTGATTTTTCAGCCTAATGATGGCTTGCTTCACTGATAGTGACAGCTCTTTGGATCTCATATTGAGAGTTGACAGCAACAGATTCCAAATGCAAATAGCACACTTGAAATGAACTCTGGACCTTTTATCTGCTCCTTGTAAATGGGATAATGAGGGAATAACACACACCTGGCCATGGAAAAGCTGAGCAGCCAATTGTCCCATTACTTTTGGTCCCTTAAAAAGTGGGAGGCACATATACAAACTGTTGTAATTCCTACACCATTCACCTGATTTGGATGTAAATACCCTCAAATTAAAGCTGAAAGTCTGCAGTTAAAGCACATCTTGTTCGTTTCATTTCAAATCCATTGTGGTGGTGTATAGAGCCAAAAAGATTAGAATTGTGTCGATGTCCCAATATTTATGGACCTGACTGTAATTAAGTAATATTAGCATTATATTCATGATGTTAGCCAGAGGGGAACTGGCCCCCACAGTGCGTCTGGTTTAGGGTTAGGGCAGGGTTACTCAGAGGGTAACTGGCCCCCACAGTGAGTCTGGTTTAGGGTTAGGGTGGGGTTAGTCAGAGGGGAACTGGCCCCCACAGTGAGTCTGGTTTCTCCCAAGGTTATTTTTCTCCCATTAACCAAACTTGTATGGAGTTTAGTGCTCCTTGCCACAGTCGCCTTCGGCTTGCTCACTGGGGTTATAAATACAATTATTATTGAATTACTTATTTTAAACAAAATTCACAATTGTATTTTGTCAAACTACACAATGATGACTCATAGACATTACAGTTGTATCGTCTGTTAATGCCTGATCTTCTGTAAAGCTGTTTTGAAACTATGTGTGTTGTTTAAGGCGCAATACAAATAACTTGACATTCTAAATCATAAACATCCCAAAGACATCTGCTGAACGTCTTATTGACATCCTAGAAGAAACATCTTATAGAAATATTCCAGATGAACAACCTAAAAATACATCTTCCAGATGTAAACACAAACATCAGATCTGGTTGATGCAAATGTGCTATCAAGGTCTTTGAGTTTATCTGAATGTCCAACTATTTACTTGGTCTTGTTGGACCTGAAGATGATTTATGTTCATTCTGACTACTTGGGCAATTATTTTTTACATGTCTATACAGATTACTCGCAGCTCTGAAACTTTTCCCACATGAAGAGCAGTGGCATGGTTTCTCTCCAGTATGGATTCTCTCGTGTGTTTTCAGGTTTTGTGACCCATTGAAACTCTTTCCACAGTGTGAACACTTGTAAGGTTTCTCTCCAGTGTGGACTCTCTTGTGTTTTTTTAGGCTTTGTGACCCATTGAAACTCTTTTCACAGTGAGAGCACTTGTAAGGTTTTTCTCCGGTATGGATTCTCTCATGTGTTTTCAAGCTTTGTGACTGAGTGAAACTCTTTGCACAGTGTGAGCACTTGTAAGGTTTTTCTCCAGTATGAATTCTCTCATGTATTTTCAGGTTTTGTGTCAGAGCGAATCTCCTTCCACAGTGTGAGCACTTATAAGGTTTTTCTCCAGTATGAATTCTCCCATGTTTTTTCATGTGTTCTAACTGAGTGAAAGTCTTTCCACAGTATGTGCACTTGTAAGGTTTTTCTCCAGTATGAATTCTTTGATGTTCTTTTAAGTGGCCTGCTGTAATAAATGTCTTCTCACATTCAAAACACATATGAGCACTCACGCTTATATGTATTTTCTGGTGCTCTTTAAAATAGGACTGTTCTGTAAAACTCTTTCCACAAAATGAACACTTGTAAGGCTTCTCATTTGTATGAGTTTTCAGATGTCGTTTCAGGCCTGAATTCAAAACAAATGTTTTACCACATTTATCACATTCAAATGTCCTTTCTCCAGAATGATAGCGGAGATGATTCTTAAAATCATTTGGATATGCAAAACTTTTCCCACACTCATGGCACGTGTAAGGCTTCTCTCCTGTATGAACTCTCATGTGTATATTAAGTTGGCTTTTATACGTGCAATTCTTTCCACACTGAGAGCAAGTTGAAGCATTTTTGTCTGCTCTTCTTTGTGACCTTTTTGGTGAGAAATTCATCTTAGTTTTTGAGCCAGTCAAAGATTTTTCTCCAGTTATTAAATCATGATGTTTCTTATACTGATGTTTTTCCTCCACTTCATTCAGTTCTTGACTTTCCTGTTTCACTTCCATCTGATCTGCAATGAACAAAGTAATTTGACAAAAAACAATTGAAGAGGGTAAAATTTCAATCATCAAATTTAAACCCAATTTAATGGCAGAAAACAACAGACTGTATTTATTTTTTTTAGCATCAATTCTGTCTGAAAACTACATTTCATGACTAATCTTTAGTCAGATAGATTGAATGTAAACTACAGTCACAGAAAGTCAGTCATACATGTTTTGAACAACATAAAGGTTGAGTACTTCAGTGTTTCCTGAGTGAATCCTAAAGGATTCTGTGTTAGCAGCAGAGGGATTTACCAGTGTTAGTCATTTTGAACGTGAACACCGCACCGGTGTGAAAATTATGAATCCATGGTAAGTCTACTAAAAACATTTAGAATTTAAATTCACAAGAAGCAAATATATTTCAGAAGACATACAATCAATAATTGTTGCTTTACATAAAGATGGAAAGGGTTACAAAGTTATTGAAGAGCTGAGATATTCATCTGTCCACAGTTAGACACATTCTCTATAAATGGAGTTGATTTAGTACTATAGGTACTCTCCCTAGAAGTGGCCGTCCAGCCAAGATGACTCAAATAGCACACCGTAGAATGCTCAATGAGGTAAAAAGAACCCTAGAGTGAAAGATAAAAACTTGAAGGAATCATTGGGACTGGTTAACATCTCTGTTCATGAGTCTACTATATGGAAAACATTAAACAGGTATGGTGTCCATGGCAGGACACCACAAAGGAAGCCACTTCTTTCCAACAAAAACATTGCTGTGTGCCTGATGTTTGCCAAAGACCACCTTGACACTCCACAATGCTATTGGGAAAATATTTTGTGGACTGGTGAAACTAAAAGGTTGTATTGTTTGGGCAGGTTTGATTAAGCTAAATTTTAGAGTTTTGAAGACCTTTTTAAGACCAACTAAAGAAAATATAATAAATGTTTGTGTAATAATTGCTCATGAGTCCCTGCTTTGTCCTGAACAGTGAAGATGTCCACTTTTCTTAAGAAAACCCCCCCACTACTGTACATTATTTGGTTTCTCAGCATCTTCTGCACATTTCAGATCTTCAGTGGCTGTATGATGAGATCCAGCTTTTGACACTTGGGACAACTGAGGGATTCATACAAAACTATTACTAAAGGTAAAAACAATTTCTGATGCTCTCAAGAAGGCACACAAGAAGAACCAAGGGGTGCAAAGTGGTGAACACAATGATTTGTGTAAATAAGAGTACATTTTATGTTAGGTATCTTTTGAGGGGCCTGGACCGCTTATCATTGAGGGAAAAATTAATTCCCAAGTTTATCAAGATATTCTACAGAATAATGTCAGGGTTGCTGTGCACCAGCTGAAGCTCTGTAAAAGCTGAGTGATGCAGTAAGACAATGACCCTAAACATCAAAGTAAATCTACCACAGAATGGCTTAAAAAAAAGAAAATGCACCTTTTGGAGAGAACCAGTCAGAGTCCAGACCTTAACTCAAGATTTAGAGAGAGACAATAATCCAAAATGTATACCGGTATATGGCCTGAAGGCAGGTGGTTGTGTAAATGATGGGGAGCACTTACAGGGAAGAGAGTAAGTATATACAGTGAGGAAAATAAGTATTTGAACACCCTGCTATTTTGCAAGTTCTCCCACTTAGAAATCATGGAGGGGTCTGAAATTGTCATCGTAGGTGCATGTCCACTGTGAGAGACATAATCTAAAAAAAAAAATCCAGAAATCACAATGTATGATTTTTTAACTATTTATTTGTATGATACAGCTGCAAATAAGTATTTGAACACCTGAGAAAATCAATGTTAATATTTGGTACAGTAGCCTTTGTTTGCAATTACAGAGGTCAAATGTTTCCTGTAGTTTTTCACCAGGTTTGCACACACTGCAGGAGGGATTTTGGCCCACTCCTCCACACAGATCTTCTCTAGATCAGTCAGGTTTCTGGGCTGTCGCTGAGAAACATGGAGTTTGAGCTCCCTCCAAAGATTCTCTATTGGGTTTAGGTCTGGAGACTGGCTAGGCCACGCCAGAACCTTGATATGCTTCTTACAGAGCCACTCCTTGGTTATCCTGGCTGTGTGCTTCGGGTCATTGTCATGTTGGAAGACCCAGCCTCGACCCATCTTCAATGCTCTAACTGAGGGAAGGAGGTTGTTCCCCAAAATCTCGCAATACATGGCCCCGGTCATCCTCTCCTTAATACAGTGCAGTCGCCCTGTCCCATGTGCAGAAAAACACCCCCAAAGCATGATGCTACCACCCCCATGCTTCACAGTAGTGATGGTGTTCTTGGGATGGTACTCATCTTTCTTCTTCCTGCAAACACGGTTAGTGGAATTATGACCAGAAAGTTCTATTTTGGTCTCATCTGACCACATGACTTTCTCCCATGACTCCTCTGGATCATCCAAATGGTCATTGGCAAACTTAAGACGGGCCTTGACATGTGCTGGTTTAAGCTGGGGAACCTTCCATGCCATGCATGATTTCAAACCATGACGTCTTAGTGTATTACCAACAGTAACCTTGGAAACGGTGGTCCCAGCTCTTTTCAGGTCATTGACCAGCTCCTCCCGTGTAGTTCTGGGCTGATTTCTCACCTTTCTTAGGATCATTGAGACCCCACGAGGTGAGATCTTGCATGGAGCCCCAGTCCAAGGGAGATTGACAGTCATGTTTAGCTTCTTCCATTTTCTAATGATTGCTCCAACAGTGGACCTTTTTTCATCAAGCTGCTTGGCAATTTCCCCGTAGCCCTTTCCAGCCTTGTGGAGGTGTACAATTTTGTCTCTAGTGTCTTTGGACAGCTCTTTGGTCTTGGCCATGTTAGTAATTGGATTCTTACTGATTGTATGGGGTGGACAGGTGTCTTTATGCACCTAATGACCTCAAACAGGTGCATCTAATTTAGGATAATAAATGGAGTGGAGGTGGACATTTTAAAGGCAGACTAACAGGTCTTTGAGGGTCAGAATTCTAGCTGATAGACAGGTGTTCAAATACTTATTTGCAGCTGTATCATACAAATAAATAGTTAAAAAATCATACATTGTGATTTCTGGATTTTTTTTTTAGATTATGTCTCTCACAGTGGACATGCACCTACGATGACAATTTCAGACCTCTCCATGATTTCCAAGTGGGAGAACTTGCAAAATAGCAGGGTGTTCAAATACTTATTTTCCTCACTGTATACACTCACCTAAAGGATTATTAGGAACACCTGTTCAATTTCTCATTAATGCAATAATCTAATCAACCAATCACATGGCAGTTGCTTCAATGCATTTAGGGGTGTGGTCCTGGTCAAGACAATCTCCTGAACTCCAAACTGAATGTCAGAATGGGAAAGAAAGGTGATTTAAGCAATTTTGAGCGTGGCATGGTTGTTGGTGCCAGACGGGCCGGTCTGAGTGTTTCACAGTCTGCTCAGTTACTGGGATTTTCACGCACAACCATTTCTAGGGTTTACAAAGAATGGTGTGAAAAGGGAAAAACCAGTATGCGGCAGTCCTGTGGGTGAAAATGTCTTGTTGATGCTAGAGGTCAGAGGAGAATGGGCCGACTGATTCAAGCTGATAGAAGAGCAACTTTGCCTGAAATAACCACTCGTTACAACCGAGGTATGCAGCAAAGCATTTGTGAAGCCACAACACGCACAACCTTGAGGCGGATGGGCTACAACAGCAGAAGACCCCACCGGGTACCACTCATCTCCACTACAAATAGGAAAAAGAGGCTACAATTTGCAAAAGCTCACCAAAATTGGACAGTTGAAGACTGGAAAAATGTTGCCTGGTCTGATGAGTCTCGATTTCTGTTGAGACATTCAGATGGTAGAGTCAGAATTTGGCGTAAACAGAATGAGAAAATGGATCCATCATGACTTGTTACCACTGTGCAGGCTGGTGGTGGTGGTGTAATGGTGTGCGGGATGTTTTCTTGGCACACTTTAGGCCCCTTAGTGCCAATTGGGCATCGTTTAAATGCCACGGCCTACCTGAGCATTGTTTCTGACCATGTCCATCCCTTTATGGCCATCCTCTGATGGCTACTTCCAGCAGGATAATGCACCATGTCACAAAGCTCGAATCATTTCAAATTGGTTTCTTGAACATGACAATGAGTTCACTGTACTAAAATGGCTCCCACAGTCACCAGATCTCAACCCAATAGAGCATCTTTGGGATGTGGTGGAACGGGAGCTTCGTGCCC
This sequence comes from Xyrauchen texanus, assembly GCF_025860055.1. NCBI lineage: Eukaryota > Metazoa > Chordata > Actinopteri > Cypriniformes > Catostomidae > Xyrauchen > Xyrauchen texanus. Next base: position 4,478,042 of record NC_068300.1, read on the forward strand.
TGGATGTGCATCCCACAAATCTCCATCAACTGCAAGATGCTATCCTATCAATATGGGCCAACATTTCTAAAGAATGCTTTCAGCACCTTGTTGAATCAATGCCACGTAGAATTAAGGCAGTTCTGAAGGCGAAAGGGGGTCAAACACAGTATTAGTATGGTGTTCCTAATAATCCTTTAAGTGAGTGTATATGGCCAATGAATAGAAAGTGCTCTAAACAGAGAGGACTTGTGAAGCGATGTTATGCTTATGTTGTAAAACCTTGTGAATATGTTTTGCAAGGACCATCCTGCTGCAAAACGTATGTCTTGTAAGGACACACCATTCATCCATAACCATGAGGAGGCCATGACTCTAGTTGAGTGTGCTTAAACACCAATTGGGCCCTGCGACTCCTAAGCCAGGGTAATTGATCTGCCCTGGAGCACTGCCATTGTGTGGAGTTCTGATCCAGCGTGTTCTGCTGCTGAGTAAGCTTTTCCCACCAGTGCGGACGTTTGTCAACACAGTTTGGAAGGATGTACATTACTCGCTGGGCAGAGGCGTGCCGTTACTGCCTCCTCCACAGGGGGTAATTGGGTATAGCTGTTTTCTTTCCCGTGATCCACATTAAAGAGGATGGTGCCACTGCCCGAGCGTGCCGTATAAGGTTGCGTAACTAAGACTTGGATAGTTTGTAATGAACTTCAGGGATGAATTGTGCGGGATTCTGCCATTTGATGGCATCCGGACTGCTGGAACCATTCATCGAGGTGAGATTGTTCAGGTTGTTCAGGTTCCTCTGGGGGAAACCATTCAGAACCATTCATCCTGTTACAGTGAGAGACATAATGGCATCGACATTATTATCTCCAGCATCAGAACCGCTGCTCATGACGAGGCCGCCTGCTCTATCAGAATCACATTCGTCAATGAATCTCCTCTCATAAATCGCATCGTGTTACACTGGGATCACACATCCTCCGTGAGCAGGGCGTGAGTGAAGCGTGTGCGCTGCATTTTCATTTCGCGGCCCATATTAAGAGATGACACCATTTACAATGCGAGCGTGAGTCACAAGGTGACGTGTCCCAGACGCGGCAGTGAGCGGTTAGTTTCGGTGTTGAGCCTATTTTGAGCTCAGCGGCACTTGGTGCATAACAACACTAAAATAATCAGAAGATCATAAAAAAGACACAATGCAAATAAAAATTATTCAAACCTAACCTATAGTACACAGCAATTTATATGTCTGCATGCAAGTAAACTCAATTAAAAAACTTAAAGGAAAGAATTAATAAACTGCCGGACCTTTTTTCCATTCTGTGAATATAGGTGTACATTATAGACACAACATTAACCAATCACAATTAAGTGTGCTGATAAAGATGAAGTGCAGGTAACTGCGCACTGTTGTCATTGAAGCAATATCCTCAGCTTATTATGACCTTATTAAAGAAAAAGAATTGGCGTAGGACCCCATAGATAACTTTATTTTCTGCGCAGAAGCGCTACTGTTCCTTGCGGAAAAGAGGCATCCAATGTGAACATCCAACGCGACCGCCAAGCTCACGGAGGATGTGTGAACCTGGCGTTACACTTCCTAGTGCTTGACACGCACAGATGTAATCGAGCTTGAAATGATGATCACCGAAGAGACTGCTGATGTCAAGGTTTATACTGAAAAATGAGAGACATTTTGGACTGTTCCCACCAAAACCAAATCGGATCGCTTCAGAAGACACTGACTGAACCACATGAGTCGTATGGATTCAATTTATCCTGCTTTTATGTGCTTCTGGGGCTTAAAGGTTTTGGTCCAGTTGGAGTCCTTAAAAAGGTGGCATGCTTTCACCATCTTCATTGTTTGTATTCACCGCTCTGCGGAAGAATGCTTATGTGCGCAGACGCGAAGTGTTTCTTTGCAAATTGACATCGCCAACTACTGACCTGGCATGCATAATACAGTGTTAAGTCGTTTTCACGGATCCATGTGAACGGGATCATTTTGACAATGTTGTTTTTTTGGGTTTTTTTTACATCACCTTGTAGGTCGCGGTCACTTGTAGACCAGATTTGCCAAGCAACATCTGACTTTATGTTTGTACTAGAAATCCAACCCATACAGGAAAGCAATATAGAATAAAAAATGTGTGATTTATTTATTATTTTACTGTGTCCATACTTTTTCTTAATTCTGATGGCAAGTGCACAAGGGCATTTCTTTTTTTTTGCAGCTGCGCAGGAAACACTGGAGTACATGCACCTTTTTAAAAGACAATTGGGCACTTAAACAAAAATGACTTTTGAGTGATAAAACAGTCTTTCTTTCTTGCTGACCTGACATACAACAGTCATGAGAATGTAAATCATTAAAGTAAGAAACATACCTGAAGGAATAAAACCATCTTCATCTCTCTGCTGTTTCTCTAGTGTGTTTTCTTCTTTTATCTCCTCCACTTCGGTCTTCACTGGTATCTGCTGACAACCACAACTGTACCGTTCATCATATCACATCATTTGAAAGCTTACAATCTCAACTTTAAGGATGAAATGAATGTTTAACCTGTAACCTGTCGTCGCTCTCCATCAGTTTTGTCTTCAGTGACGTCACCTCTTTCTTCAGCTCTCTCATTATGAAAACATAAACACGAACAGCTCTGTAAAACTAAATAAATGTTTCTGAGATTATATAAATGTGTTTTCCCGTTTTCTTTCAAGCAGGAATATTATCGGATATTAGCCTATAACCGACTTTATTCAACATATAATCGCCTTCATAAAACTAATTTATAAACAGTTGATTGATTTAACGAGATTAAACATGATATTCTCAGATTTCTTATCGTTTCTCCTGAAACTGAATACTTTAAATAGTCCGTCACAAAACCGCCAAATATACGGCGATATTAATTCAACGCCAAAGAGAGAAAACGAGCACAAAAATACACACAGAATTAAATCTAAATCTCACAACTTAAAACACATCGAACACGTACCGAATTGAGCGCTCAAACTGCGCGTTCTTCTTGTGTTTCATGAAGGTTTGCAAAACAACTTCTGGTGATTTCCCGCCAACTACTGGACTGGAGTGTGTATGAGTTTAGGAAACCTTTTGGGTTTTATAGTGTATATCAAAACATCGATATTTACAATAAATATATCACATGAATGTTAATGTTAGTTGCAAATCAGACACTAGACAAATGCTCAGTTAATTAATGATAGGCTTTAAAGGTGCACTCAGTAACTTTGGTCTTTGTGTCATCTTGGACTTACACTGACATCTAGCAGCTTGGATGCAGCATCATTTAAAATCAAGTTTTCAGTTTCAGATGTCATGGTAGAAATTTGGTATTCACAGTGCAGCCATGATTATTTTTAATAAATGAGTGAAAGTCAAATAATAAGATGTTTACTGAGATTAAGTGAGAAGTATTTGGCTGGTCATGTGCTTCAAACATGGCCGCCCCCCTATGCGGACCCTCTCCGTGTAGAATAAAACAGCTTTTATATGGTTACTGATATGACTGGAGTCTTCGTTTTAATGTGAGTGGTCATGACTTCCTACATATATTAAAAAATAACAATTAATGTTTTAAGAAGTTTACGGAGTACACCTTTAATAGTGACAACAGACAATTACAGGCAAGAAAGTTGATTTAGAAATAACCACAGAAACAAATAATGTAATTATCTAATAGTCATTCAAATATTTGTACATCTTATGTAATTTTTAGATCTACTTGCGAAAACTGATCAAATTGCATATGAACCCTTGTACTTTCTCAGCACAGGACCAAAAGAAGAAATTGTGTTTACCTGGGACCCACACTTACAAAACAGTGCAATATGCTGTATTAGTTACAGTTGAAGTCAGAAGTTTACATACACTTAGGTTGAAGTAAATAAAACTCATTGTTTTAACCACTCCACAGATTTAATATTAGCAAACTATAGCTTTGGCAAGTCATTTTTTGGACATCTACTTTTTGCATGACACAAGTAATTATTCCAACAATTGTTAACAGACAGATTGTTTCACTTTTAATGGACTATATCACAATTCCAGTGGGTCAGAAGTTTACATACACCAAGTTAACTGTGCCTTTAAGCAGCTTGGAAAATTCCAGAAAAATATGTCAAGCCTTAAGAAAATTAACTTCTGATAGGAGGTGTACTGAATTGGAGCTGTACCTATGGATGTATTTTAAGGCCTACCTTCAAACTCGGTGCCTCTTTGCTTAACATCATGGTAAATTCATATTAAATTAATCAAGATCTCAGAAAAACAATTGTGGACTTCCACAATTCTGGTTCATCCTTGGTAGCAATTTCCAAATGCCTGAAGGTACCGTGTTCATCTGTACAAACAATAGTACGCAAGTATAAACACCATGGGACCACCCAGCCATCATACCGCTCAGGAAGGAGGCGCCTCCTACTGATGAACATAGTTTGGTGCGAAAAGTGCAAATCAATCCCAGAAAAACAGCAAAGGACCTTGCGAAGATGCTGGAGGAAACAGGTAGACAAGTATGTATATCCACTGTAAAACGAGTCCTAAATCAATATAACATGAAAGGCTGCTCAGCAAGGAAGAAGCCACTGTCCAAAACCACCATAAAAAAGCCAGACAACAGTTTGCAAGTGCGCATAGGAACAAAGATCTTACTTTAGGAGTAAATGTCCTCTGATCTGATGAAACAAAAATTAAACATTGATAATATGTATATACAAATGAGTACAGTAATGTTGATATATGAATAAGATTTAATAACTGATTATAAGTGATGCCTCATAAGAATATTCCATAACTAAAGTAAATAAAAAAAAACAGGGTCGCTAAAACTATTCATGACATTTAAAAAAAAAAAAAACATTTGTCAGAAGTGCAGAAAACTTTTCCTTTTCCTGCAAAAACCTTCCTTAAATGTTCTTTGTTATACTCAGTGTTATACGGAGGGAGTTCACAGGAGCAGGATATAAATACAGGCTTAAAAGTATTTAATAAAATAAAGTACAAATGAACAGGGTAAAACAGGAACAAAAGAAACATCCACAATGGGAAAAATACAGGAACAGACAAAACATGAACAATGGGAATGGGTCACGAATGGGAGGTAAAAATACATACAAAAACTGACAAGGACTGAACAGAAATAAAGGCATTATATACAAACAGACTAATGAGGGAATGGAACACATGTGAGAACAATAGGGAACAGCTGGATGTGAACGGAGCAGGGGATTATTGGAGGTGTAGTACAGGGGGAACAGATGACAAGAGGCAAAACACAGGGCAGACAACAGTGAATCGTAACATAGCCCCCCTCAAAGAAGAAGCTTCTAGATGCTCCCAAAAAATAAATAAAAATACATTGTAAAAAGGGGAAACAGGCAGTTCAAGGGGGCACAAGATGCAAGTGGATGAGAGGAACAGGGCAAAGACAGGGAGGCAGGGCAAAGATGGAGCCGGAGACCAGAGCGGATCAAACGGAAAGCCATGAGACCAGGGAGACCAGAGCAGATTGGGTGGTCGGCCGAGAGACCAAGGAGACCAGAGCAGGTCAGGCGGACAGCCAGGAGACCAAGGAGACCAGAGCAGATCAGGCGGATGGCCAGGAGACCAGAGCATATCAGGCAGACGGCCAGCAGACTCAGATGACCAGAGCAGATCATGCAGATGGCCAGGAGACTCAGAAAACCTGAGCAGATCAGGGGCACCACAGACTAGACACTGAAGCCATGGAAGAATCTGAGGATGGAGCCGTGGAAGGCGGAGCTGTAGTAGGCTCGGGGGGCGAAGCCGTGGCAGGCTCGAGGGGTGAAGCCATAGAAGGCGGAGCCGAGGCAGGCTCGAGAGGCAAAGCCGTAGAAGGCAGAGCCGTAGGAGGCTCGAGGGGTGGAGCCGTGGAAGGTGGAGCCATGGGAGGCAAGGGGTAGAAATCAGTAGAAGGCGGAGCTGTGGCAGGCTCGAGTTTAAGAGTCCAGAATGACTGGGAAATTACCTCAGTGGTCGTGAACATGAGCAGAGTCTCAGGAGCGACCTCTATGGTCGTGGGCATGGACAGTCTCGGGAGCGACCTCCGTGGTTGTGTGTATGGTCTGAGACTCTGGAACGACCTCTGTGGTTGTGAACATGGGCATAGTCTCTGGAATGTCCTATGTGATCGTAGGCATGGCATAGACTCAGGAACGACCTCTGTGGTCGTGAACATTGGCAGAGACTTGGAAATGGAAGCCTTTCTCCTCCTCCGGTAGGCCAAAGTTGGCAGCTCAGGCTCTGGGACGGACGAGGCTGGCAGCGCAGTCTCTGGGACGGACGAGGCCGGCAGCGCCGGCTCTGGGATGGCCGAGGCTGACAACGCTGGCTCTGGCACGGAAAAAGCTTCCAGCTCATTGGCTCTAGGATGGACAAAGCTTCCAGCTAGTTGGCCATGGCAAGTGTGGCCGATGGCTGTGGCATGCTTGGGCGTTGGCTCATTGTCCGTGGCAGGTGTGGGCATTGGCTTGTTGGCTGTGGCAGGAAAGAGTACTGACAAGCTGTGAGGAAGTGTCTCCGTGACCCTACGCACAGACATCAGTGGAGGATAATTCAACTTGGAGACAAAGGCTTCAAGCAAGGAGTCGCAAAAGGCAAGGTTATGTCATGGCGTAGAATTAACCCAGACCTGATTGAGACATGGATTGGAGCAGGCTGAGGTGTTGCTATGACATGGAGCAAGCTGAGGAGTTGCTGTGCCATGGCATGGAGCAGGCTCAGGCGTGGCTGTGCCATGGCATGGAGCAGGCTGAGGCATGGCAAAGACTCGGAAATCAAAACAGGATAGATTGAGGAAGATCCGCTGAAGCGAATGTCTCTAACACCAGCTCAACATATTCCTCCTATGTGTAATCTCTGGTAGCCGGCAACTCCCTCCACTGGTATGCAATGAGTCCGATTGAGAACATGGAATTCTGGGTTGAGCCGGAAATGTCTGTGCATTTGGCCAGGACACAAAAAAGACGGGAATATTCTGGGATGGGAAAGTTAGCTCGGCTCAGCCGAATGAAGGGTGCTGCTAGATCCATATCAGTAGGTCAGTTGGTCTGTTACAAGGAGGGAGGTCACAGGAGCAGGATCTAAATACAGGCTTAAAATTATAAATACTTTAGTATAAAATAAACAAAGTACAAATTAACGGGGTAAACGCAGGAACAAAAGAACCATCCACAATGGGAAAAATACAGGAATAGAGAAAACGTGAACAATGGGAACAATGGGAACGGGTCACGAATGGGAGGTCAAAACACATACAAAACTGACAAGGACTGAACAGAAATAAGGGCATTATATACAAACTGAGGGAATGGAACACAGATGAGAACAATAGGGAACAGCTGGAAGTGAACAGAGCAGGGGATAATGGGAAGTGTAGTCCGGGGCGAAGAGATGACAAAGGAAAAACACTTAGATGATGCTGCTCTATTGAGAGAAATACCATCTTTGTGTTTATCTGAATTTCCAACTATTTACTTGATCTTCTTGGACCTGAAGATAATTTTGCTCACTGTGACTACAATTATATTTTACATGTCTACGTAGATTACTTATTGTGCTGAAACATTTCCCACATGAGGAGCAGTGGTATGATCTCTGTCCAGTATGTATTCTCTCGTGTTTTTTCAGGTTTTGTGACAGAGCAAAACTCTTTCTACAGTATGAGCACTTGTAAGGTTTCTCTCCAGTATGGATTATTTGATGCTTTTTCAAAGTGCCGGCTGTCATAAAGGTCTTTCCACATTCAAAGCACACATGAGCCCTCACACCGGTATGAATATTCTGGTGCATTTTAAAATAGGACAGGTGCGAATAACTCTTTCCACAAAAAGTACACTTGTAAAGCTTCTTATTTGTGTGTATTTTCAGATGATTTTTCAGATAATGTGCCACAACAAATGTTTTACCACACTTATCACATTTAAATGGTCTTTCTCCAGAGTGACAGCGGATGTGATTTTTCAGTTGACAAGCAAATGCAAAACTTTTCCCACACTGATGGCATGTGTAAGGTCTCTCTCCTGTGTGAATTTTCATGTGAACATAAAGCTGTTCTTTATAAAGAAAACTTTTCCCACACTCATGGCACGTGTAAGGTCTCTCTCCAGTATGAACTCTCATGTGCATGATCAGCTTGCTTTTACGCATGAAACTCTTTCCACACTGAGAGCAGGTGATAGGACTTTTGGCTGTTCCTTGATGCTTTTTTGGTGAGAAATTAGTCTTTGAGCCACTCAAAGACTTTTCTCCAGTTCTGAAATCATGATGTTTCTGATACTGATGTTTCTCCTCCTCTTCATTCAGCTTATTCAGCTCTCGACGTTCCTTTATCCCCTTCATCAGCTCTACAAAGAGCACAGTAAATTGACAAATCAATTCAAGAGGGAAAAATGTGCAAAGAAATCAAATTGAACCCTTTTTAATGGCAGAATACAACAAATGAAAAGTATTAATTTGTGATTTTGCTATGCAAACAGTTTTTATTTATTATGCCTGATAATTGCATTTAATGATTATTGTCAGCAGGGCTTGACATTTACAGCAGTGGCGGGTAACTCAGTTACACTTACTAGTAACTTTGGCAGGTGACATTTTCAGTGTTTTTCCTGCATTGAAAATTCTGTGAATTCGGCTACTGCCGAAACAAATGTAATTGTATTCATCTAACATTCTTTGTAAGCACTAAATATTCCACTCATATCAGACGTGCACATCTGCGAGGGGCGAATGAAGCATGGTTTCATCACAGGAATGCAAATACTCACCTTTTAGCTGAAGTCACCTTTTTTAAAGCTAATTTCCCCAATTGGTTTGATAAAATGTTCCACATTTATTTACTAAAATCATTTGAAATGGGTACTTTTAACAATTAAAAAAGCTTTAAATGCAACAAACAAATCAACTGAAAACACACCTGGAACACCTGCTTTGACTTTTTCACCTCTCATGAGTTTGCATCAATGTACACACACCAGCATGCTCCAGAGATAGGATAGCACAGAGCGAAACACTCAATATTGCTTAAACTGCATATGACCAGTTTAAATTCTACAGAAAACGTTAAACTCTAAAGTGCTACACAAGTCAGACATTTCAAAAGACATTATAAACAGCACTAATGAGGTAAAGAAGACAAACATCAATTACAAACTCATAACCGGTACAGATTCATATTAAATCTATAAGGGTGAATATACAAAATAGAATAGATTAGGATTTGGCATTTTAAATGAGTTGCATAAACACACAATGTGTTTGTGTGGGCACAACGTCCAGAGGTGGTGAGAATCAGAGTTGATCAATAATGCGTTTTTCCAATTTTGAGTGCTATGTGCATCAGACAGACTGTGGGCGGTCTGTGGGCGTGCCGTCTGATGCTGAGACTAACATTGATCTGGAAAAAGTGTGAGAACAGCAATTATTACTATTTTGATGAAGAGAAGATGATAAGTGAAGTATGTTCTATCTGTCATCTCCTCAAAAGCCGCCACCCTCCCCATCTCCACACAGCACTCCGGAAATGGTGGCGCTCTGTCTGACTTCCAACCCCTTAAAATAATTTGTCTGCCAATCATCATGCTAGTCAGAATGCAATTTTTATAAATTTGTCCCCTAAATGTATAACTGCCCCATCGCCCAAAAGACTCTGAATTAACAGGGAGTAATACACTGATGCCTCATGACCTTTCCCAAAAGCAGTAATCACCATTCCCAAAGCATCTGCCACTTTAGGGGGGTGTGTGCCACTCCCAAAAACAGTACAGAGCAGATGGCACAGCTGTAAATACCTATAAAACGATCTGGGAATCCCAAAATGATGTCCCAAATTCTCTAAAGATCTCAACACACTACTCTCATATAGGTCACCGAGTGTAGCAACCCCCCTCACAATCCACTCTGACCAGCAGAAAGGGGACTTATCAATACATAATTTGGGGTTCAGCCATATGCTTGAGGAAACATTTAAATAAATGTCCAAATTTAATCTTCTGGCCACTCTTGTCCAAATCACGTGCAAATGTGAGATAACGGGGTGTGATTTAACTTCAAAATTTTACAATTTTAAGTTTACAGGGCACCTTCTTATTAGGTACATTATAAAAATATAAATATTACTAATTATATTTGATTAGTTTTTCATCTTTTTGTTCAAGTTTTTGGCTTTTTAAAAAATGAACAAATCAATGTATTCAAACAAATAAGATATTATAACTCAGATTTTTCATTTTTGTTACATGTTTATTGTTTAATTGCATAATTTTTTCTATTTACACATATTTACAATTGTTGAACACATGCTAAAACCATTAATGCCTCTTTAACAAAAACAGGCATTTCTGTGAAGAGTGTCTGAAGATCTCAAGGAATCAAATGGCATCATCTCATTTGTGCCATGCGTGATTCAAATTAAATGATTATTTTTTGTTGTTTTTTTTATCAACAACTAACTGTAGAGAACCAAAAGGGTTTTAAATGAGACAAATATTCCATTATTTATACTTTGGGCACACGTTACAGAGAACAACTGTTACTCTCAACATGCAGTGAAAGGATCTCGCTGCTGAATACTTCACCAATTTACAATCACATCTTGAATATTTTTCTTTTTTTAAAGTTATCTAAGTACAACATGGTCTGCCATCTCCGGTGCTGTACAGCAAAAATTTAAATCTTTTGATGGCTATGTTTATTTTATTGATATATTTATTTGAAGAGAAATTGTATGTTGATATTATTTCGACGCCTTTAACTTATATTTTTAATCTTTCACTAGATACTGGTGTTATTCCGGATATTTGGAAATCAGCTTTTGTTGTTCCATTATTAAAAGGGGGAGATCCCACCATACTAGATAATTATCGGCCAATTTCAAAGCTTTGTGTCCTATCAAAAATTTTAGAAAGTTTTATTAGTGACCAGTTGACCCATTATTTGAATGTAAACAAAGTTCTATCTGATAATCAATCAGGGTTTCGTAAAAAAACATAGTACCACAACAGCGGCTTTAAAAGTTTTAAATGACATTGTGGGAACAATGGATAAAGGAGATTATTGCGCTTCCCTTTTTATTGATTTATCAAAGGCTTTCGACACAGTTGATCATGAAATGTTGCTGCATAGACTAGAGAGTGTTGGTTTATCAAATCATGTTATTTTCTGGTTTAAAAATTATCTAAGTGATAGAACTCAATGTGGTTTTTAAGGCTGAAGGTAAAAATTCACGACTACTGGAGATTGCAAAAGGTGTCCCTCAAGGATCTGTGTTGGGGCCTCTTTTATACGATCTACATAAACAGTCTGGATTATGATATTCAAGATACTAACTTCCATTTTTATGCAGATGACACTGTTATGTATTGTGGTGCTCCTTCTAAACGGCAAGCCTTGCTTAAGCTTCAAGTGGCTTTTGATGTCATTCAATCATGGCTTCATACACTAAAACTTGCTCTGAATGTTGACAAAACCAAAATTATGTTATTTTCAAATTCGAAAAAGGTGGTAGACAATATTATTCCTATCCAGACTTTACAAGGTAATGTGATTGAGTTAGTAAAAGAGTATAAATATCTTGGCATCATTATTGATGATACTTTATCTTTTGACTCTCACATAACTCAACTAAATAAAAAATAAAAAATAAAGCTTGGGTTTTATTTTAGAAACAAGTTTTGTTTTTCATTTAATGTAAGAAAGAGGTTAGTTTCTGCTACTTTTTTGCCTGTACTTGATTACGGTGATGTGGTGTATCAATTTGCTTCTTCTCATCTTCTCTCCTCTTTGGATGCCGTCAATCATAGCCCTTTGAGATTTATTTCAGATTGTAAACCTTTAACTCATCGTTGTATTTTGTATAACAGAGTAGCCTGGCCCTCTCTGTCTATTATAAGGAAAATGCACTATTACTTATTTATTTATAAGGCTATTCTGGGGTTGTTGCCTTCATATCTAGATTGCCTAATTCATAAGAAAAGTATTTTGAAATATTCCCTCCGGTCTGAAAATTGTTTTACCCTTTCTGTTCCACCTGTAAGAACTGAAATGGGAAAAAGGGCTTTTATGTATGCAGCTCCATTTGAATGGAATCGACTCCAAACAAAATTGAAATTACAAACTCTGGTGCCTATGGAACATTTCAAAACTATTATTCGGTCCATTGAAGAAGACTCAATGATGTGCAATTGTTTTTAAGTGTTGAAATGTTATATTTGTTGTTGATTTGTAATTTTGTGACTGTAACTGCTGTCCATTCTTGGCCAGGACACTCCTGTGAAAGAGATTTCTAATCTCAGAGAGATTATCCTGGTTAAATAAAGGTCAAATAAAAAAATAAAAAATAAAAATGTCTAAGTGAATTTGTTTGTTCTTTTCTACCTATTAGGAAATAATGACTCAACATGTTCAAAAATTATAATGTCATTTTTCACAAACTGTGTCTTGGACAAATGCAATTTTGTGACTGTTGAATTTCTTAATTCTGAAATTATGTATTTTGCAGAACACCGAGTGGCTAATCACAGACATTTTGATGGTGTATGCGTTTATGCAAGTGATTTTTTTGACTTTTACTCTCAATTCAAGATTACAATTCATCTGAAAATCGATATTTTTACCCAACTCTAGTCCAATGAATATAAACTCAATGTTATTACATGTAAATTGTGCACATTATTTCAAAAACTGAAAGTTCTTATCATTATTATATATAAAATTTCATGCTCAAATATTAATTAAAATAATGTAGAATTGCTTTATTTTAACAAAGTTAAATTTTTATTATAATAATGACAATAAACTATAAATATACAATTTCACATATTTCTTTCAGGACAGGTTCAGTTAATTTGCTTGTTCTGCACCTGATCAGCCAGAATGTAGACCACTATTTTAGAAAGTTTATTTGTTTGTGATCTTTTCTTAAAGAAAGATATAAGAGCAACTACTAGTATTTAAACTTCGAGCATTTATATTGTGTCTTAAAGAACTTTATTTTGATGAGAAATTATAATGAGCATTTTGCTCAAACACTTTTTCAGAAAATAAACTATTTTCTGTTATATTGTTTCATTTAAGTGTTATTATATTGAATCCAGATTATATAAAATCCTGAACCTCATACCGAATCAAGAGATAACCCTATCGTCCCATCTCTAACAGTACTCAACATCTCTTTTTGTGTTCCATGGTTAAAAAAAAAGGTGAATAAATGAGGGTGAATAAATGACAGAATTTTCATTTTGGGTGAACTATCCCTTTAAGTCCTTAATTAAAAGAAAAGAGAAAGAGTTACAGCAGACTTTAACTTTAATCCATTCAACTACAGGACTGTTTCGACTGGTGACATACCTTCTAAAAAGACAACTGAGGGCTTCGAAATGACAATAAATGCAGCAGGGAACTTTTAGTGTGACTTCAAATGGCAAAAACCATAATTCTTGCAAGAGATCCTAACATGACAGTCGATTGACGTGACACCGTAAAACATTAAAGGAAGAAACATACCTGGAGGAAAGAAATCATCATAATCTTCATCACTCTGTTGGTCCTCTGCTGTGTTTTCTTCTTTTATCTCCTCCAGCTTCACTTCAACCTCCGCTGGTGTCTGCAGCATCTGCTGTCCTCCAGCGTTACAGACAGAAGTCAGAGACTCTGTGGAGGTTTGAACAAAAATATTCATAATAATGTTTGAAGTCGACCCCACCAATCGATTAGTCAGTTGTTGGATGACTAGTTGACCACAGTGGCACATCCCTAATTTATAGATCTTTATTCTTACAAGGAGTGTTTCGGGTTTAATACAAGTTAAACTATTGACAGCATTTGTGGCATAAAGTTTGTTACCACAGAAAATGATTAAGAGTCATCCCTCTTTTTCTAAAGTAAATGCAGTAAGGCACATACAATGAAAACGGGTCAATTACACAAAACATTAAATACTAGAGATGTGCCATGGAGGTTGACTAATCGACTAGTTGTCCAACATCTGACTAATCGATTAGTGGGGTCGACTAACAACATTCATATTTTTAGTGGTGGTGGTTTTAATGGGAGATGCAATTCTCAAATTAATTGAGAGACGCAACTTCTCAGAAAGAGTTTTTGCATGATTAAAGTTTGCTGTGCTTAAACGTGAATAATAGTCTGTGCAATAAAACCCTCTGGAAGAACTTTTCTCTCTTTAATGCTTTACGTTTAGTCCATTTATGCACCGCCGCTGTTACAGCAAAGCGCCTCATCAACAAAGCATTACAAGATGATCACTGTAGGACGTTTAATCCTCTGCTGTGAGTAATGGTCCCATATCTGAGGTGCTTTGAAGAGATTATAGTCTTTTGCTGATTCTGTCTGAAACTGCTTAAATTAATAGGTGCAGTAAAATAGGTTGAAACTTCTTGAGGTCATGAACTAGATGTGCACCCGTGTTATACTGCGGTTCTGTGCTTTTGAGTGTGCACTGCACAGCAAGTCGCCATGACACTCCCAAGCTATCGGTTTCCATTGAAGCGCATCACTGTGCGTTCAAGATGCACATAAACGGTTTTGTCCCACTCTGTATTGAAGCCTTACAATGATAGTTTGCTACAATAAGACATTATCATTATTCAGCATTTATTAGTTGCATAACCGTTAGTTACCATGTTGAAATGCTGCGCTTAGCATCCATATATCCCTTTGAAACATGGCTGATCGGGGTCACGTGACCACAATTATATATTTTTACCACTAACTAGTCGACTAGTCGTTCAAACAACAGACCAACTAATCAATTATGAAAACTGGTCGTTTTGCACACCCCTATTAAATACATCCCACAATACTTCAGCATTATGTACATTAACATGACTCAAGTCTGATATAATTGCCTACTAACCGTGTCTCTGTAAGTAATTGAGTATTTCAACTCCCTAGTCATGACGACATAATGCCGGTAAACCATGTAGGCGTAAACCCTGCGAACTTTCGCCCAATGTGAGGGAAACAAATACGAGAGCTGTAGGGTTGGGTACCGAAACCGTACCTGTATGACCGGTATGTACCGGACCGAATCAGGATGCAGATTTTCGGTGCCCGAGCTGTCGTTTGATTTGTAGACTGTGTTCTGATTTGATTTCTGGCTTTCTCAGGCTGCGTTTCCACTGGGGTGGATAAAATCTGCTCAAAGGTGCTCACAGCGCTAGGAGAGAGCTTTCTCCGCACCGCTGCCAATCCTACGATCCACCTTGCGAGCGTGACGCTTGGCTTTCATAGGAATTAATTGAAAACGCTCTCAGTTTTGCTCACAACACACCAGTGGTAACGTAGGGTCAGACTGGATGAACTTGCTAATGCTAACTGCCTTGCTAATGATTAGGCTACATCAGACACCGGATTGATTCCATCCGCACCGCAAGACTTCATGACAACGGTTGCATCCTCTCATCGTCTCTAGTGAAGAGCGCGACAGAACAACATTGATGTGGTCAACAGCTGAGATCTTTCTGCGCTGTAATCTTGAATATTGTTCTCTAGCACCAAACATGCATCATTTCTGCCCTGTCCCGCTCTACACGCGTCACCCCTTTTCCCTGCATGTGTGTAGACATAAAACACTGCATAAGTTAACGTGGTTTCAAAGCACCTTTTAGACCATAACGTTGTTCCCTTCTAAATGTATCTTTATTAATCAGCATGTTACGGGCCTTTAATAATAAACAAATCCAATAAACAAATCGACTTCTGTTCTAATTTTGTGAAAATTAATTAGATGTCTGGAATGGATAAGGAAAGACTAAAATTACTAGTTGTAGACTAGTCTCTCACTTTAATGAAAATATACAAATGTTTTTTACATTTAAAAAAAAAAAAACGTTTTCTAAATTTTCTCTCGGGACTCCCCTGAACCCACATCCTGCATCATTCCACAGTCATAAGGGCTTCTATGCCCCATACTTGGGTATCTTAATCTAAAGAAATATAAAAAAATATTTCATTTTAATGTAAAAATATTCCTACAAATTATGGACTGCTGTCACTTTGCTTCAGAACAAACAGATGATCTTTTAACATTCATTTTCAATTGATAAACGGTAAAATTGGTAAAAGATCCCGCAGACCCCACTGCTTTGGCCGTCTCTGGACCCCCTGTGCAGTTTTGTAGAGACTATTTTGACTGTTTAGAATAAATTGTTCTTCTTTTCTTCCGTCAACTTTGAAATAAAAAAAAGTGCAATGTGTAAATGTGATAAATATCGATATCGAACAATATGAAAAAGATTATCGTGATAACAATTTTGGCCATATCGCCCAGCACTAGGTCGAACAAGTCGAACACGGCAGACAACAGTGATTGGTTGATTGCAAGAAACTTTTGATTAATGGGGCAAAATCACATATTGCATATGCATTTTTTGCTAACATGTAATTTGAAATATGGTATTAGGTTATAACGGTTAGTTGCTGTCCATGTAGATTGACGTAGATTAATTCGAAAAGTTATTTATTAGCAGTAACACTGATAAGTCAGGTTAAGCAATATTTAGTGGTTTCAGGTAATGTACTGGTGCAGTAATAAATCTGGGACAAAATTACTTCATAATATAAAGCTCTGATAATACAAATCCAACACATCTTTGTAGTAATGTTAGTGTCCATGTTGTTTTCACATTCTGACTTAAAAGCACAACTCGGGAAATGAGATAATTCGAGGAGCACATGAAAGCAGCAGCTAGCTACATTAAACGTGCTTAAATTAAAATGCCTAAAGCTAAACGTTCTAAAGTGTGGCTGAATTTTGCAAGAAAGGATTCCGACACCGCGACGTGCAACATATGTTTTACAACAATTGCGTGTAAAGGGGGAAACACGTCAAACCTAATGAAACATTTGAGGACACACGGGATAAACTTCAAAGCCCCGGCACCAGACAGACCAACCCTAGCAATGTGGAGACCATTGATTATGACAATAAGTCAGGAGAGGTGTCGCATTTTGCCAGAGAAGGCAAATATGATCATATTTCTGCAAAGGAATTGCTGAAATTTGAAGCTGGTTTGTAGCATACCAAGAATACCGACTACGTACTGTAACTGTTATTTAGTGTTACATTATTGTAGTTGGGTTGGCTTAGGTTTTATTGTGAATTTGTTATGTAAATTTGTTGTGTTTTGTATTTACTTATTTATATTTATATATTTAAGTGTACTTTAAACTTTTAATATATTGTTAATTTTAAATATATATATTTTTTTTCAATAAAAAAGCCATTCTTTAATGTCATCCACCGTCGTTTTGTGGCTCTTTTTTATAATTTCTTTGATAGAAATTAAAGTATCATTTCAATTACCAGCACCGTTTTAAAAGGCAACGGTACCGTTTTAAAAGTATCGATTTGGCACTGGTATCGTAAAACTCCCAAACAATACCCAACCCTAGAAAGCTGACATGACTTTTCATGAGTTTTCAGTTTTCATCACTGTCTTCTGTTTTTGAACAAGCTGTCAATCATAAATAATGTGAATAAATGCTCAGAATCTACTGACATACATGTGTCATATCAATCATAACTCCTAGTTTACGCATTAACTTCGTTTTTGTGACGTTACTTCAACTTTCGTATTTTAGATCGGAAGAAGGAAATGGCTCAATAAAATTTAAAAATAACTTACACTTAACAATAAACATAATGAGTGCTAATATTGATTTCAATCATGGTTGGGAGGGTTACCTTTCAAATGTATTCCACAACAGATTACAGAATACATGCTGTAAAATATAATTTGTAACATATTCCATTAGATTACTTATCTTCAGTAATGTAATCTAAATACTTTGGATTACTTCTCCAGCACTAGTAGTTTTTTTACTTGTTTTGTCTACAATATAACATGTACTGCCAGTATATTTAGACAAAATACACAAATACATTCTCTTTAAAAAGCCTAAATATCTTATGCAGTGTTGCTGCAAAAACAAGATAAAGACATTTGAGATATTTTTACAGAAAAACATTAAAACATTTATTATTAAGAGCAAGACGTTTTGCTCTAATATCAAAGGTCTTACTAGAGAAAACAAATATAAATATATATATTAAATATGTAATCCCGTTACATTTATTCCGTTACTCCCCAACCCGGTTTACAGTTATGTGCAATCTGTACATATCTGTTATCATCTAAAAAAAAATGTTTTTGTGAATTATGACCCTTTAAAAGAGACTATGGTTAGGTCACTAGGCCTAAGGGTTCAAGACATAGAGCTTTTTATTTATTTTTTTAAGAAACATACCTGGAGGAAATAAATCACCATCCTCATCACTGTGTTCCTCTTTTTTTATCTCCTTAAGGAGCTTCACTTCAGTCTTCACTGGTGTCTGACAAACACAACACAATCACATCTGTACCGTCCATCTTATCACATCATTTAAAAGCTTACAATCTCAACTTTACGGGTGACATTAATGTTTAACCTGTAACCTGTCGTCTCTCTCCATCAGCTTTGTCTTCAGTGACGTCACCTATTTAAATATACATATTTAATATAAATATAAATCTCTCAAATGATGTAAAACACATTAAACATGTACCGGACTGGTCGCTCACACAGTGAGTTATTCTTGTGTTTATTGGCGGTTTGCAAAACAACTAATGGCACTTTCCCGCCAACTACTGGTCTGGAGTGTGGTTGTGGTGTTTTTATTTTTTTTATTTGTATTAAGTATTCAGATGTACGCATTAAAATCATAATATCACTTATGTCTATTTCTTACTACATGTGTGAGCAAATGTAATTTTCACAAACCTATAAGTAATTACTCAGAAAAGTAATAGTTTTTTTAAAATGTTTTTGTCAATTAGTGGAAGTAAAGACTTAGTAAAGTTTAGTAAGTAATATAATTGTTAGTCTTAGTCTCAGTCAGACTAATACTGGTCTATGTAATGCTTTAAGGTCCAAACATTCTCTATATAAGTATGTGAACACAGACGCATATTGCTACGCTAGCTCGATTTTACGGGTCGTTGTTGTGAAATGTGTCAGAGCGCAATTCATAACCTAACGCAAGTAGGCCACGTGCTGTATTCTTAGCGTTGCCGGAAGGGGCGCTACAGGGTATTTTCTTTCATGGCGGTTATGAGGAGAGAGATTATACAAATATATTTTTCTGTCATCTTTTTAGCAAATACAAAAGCACACTCCTCAACTGTCAACATGTTGACTCCACCACATCCGGTCTCATGGGGCCTAATAAACTCTTTCACCCCCCTTGTGGCCCAAGGTCTGTAACCGCCAGAGCAACGCAAGACCGCACATAATGTACAGTGGTGGCCAAATATATTGACACCCTTGATAAATATGAGCAAAGGCGGCTGTGAAAACGAAATCTGCATTGTTTATCCTTTTGATCTTTCATTAAAAAATTCACAAAAATCTAACCATTAATTGAAGTAAAACAACTGAAATAGGGAAATATTTCATAATTAAATAAATATTTTTCTCCAAAACATGTTGACCATAATTATTGGCACCCCTAGAAATTCTTATGAGTAAAATAATTTTGAAGTATATTTTAAATGTTTTAGTGCACCTGGGTAACTAGGAACATGAAATTGTTCAGCCATGACTTCCTGTTTCACAGAGCTATATATATGAGATAACATACAGGCCAAATTCCCTTAATCATCAGTCACAGTGGATTATCGTTGGGATTTGTGAAAGAAATCCTCACCGATCAGGGCACAACATTTTGTCACGGACACTTTGCGAACTTTACAAATTATCGGGCATTATATCAATCCACACCAGCGTTTACCATCCACAAACAGATGGCCTGGTGGAGCGATTTAATAAAACGAAAAGAACATGATTCGTAAGTTTGTGCACAAGGATGCTAGAAATTGGGACAAATGGCTCGATCCCCTCTTATTTGCATTACGAGAGGTCCCGCAAGCCTCCACAGGGTTTTCTCAATTCGAGCTGCTGTATGGGCGGCACGACGTGCTTGATGTCATACGCGAAGCTTGGGAGGAGGGACCTTCAACAAGTAAAAATGAAATTCAATACATCCTTGATCTTAGAGCAAAACGCCACACCTTGGTGCAACGTAACACAGGAGAATTTGCTCCAAGTTCAAGAACGACAGCGCCAACTGTATGACAGGGGAACTCGGCTGCGGGAATTTGCACCGGGAGATAAGATACTCGTATTACGAGCTCCAAATTACTCACCAAGTGGCAAGGAACCTTTGAGGTCACACAACGAGTGGGGGATCTTGATTATGAGGTTAAGCGAACCTATAGAGGGGGCGCACATCAAATATATCACCTCAACCTTCTGAAATTGTGGAGGGAGGCGGTTCCTTTGACGTTGGCTACAGTAGTTCCGGAGAGGGTGGAGCTCGGGCCGGAGGTGAATACAAAATACAATCATTTTACCCTGGTCACTTGCAGAGACCACCTCTCACCGTGTCAACTCGCAGAGGTTGCCAAGTTGCAACAGGAGTTTGTAGACGTGTTTTCCCCTCTACTGGGTCGTACGAACCTCATCCAGCACCACATTGAGACCGAGCCGGAGGGTGGTGGTACATAGCCGTCCTTATCAATTGCCCGAGCACAAAAATAAAATTTGTTCGAGAAGAATTGGATGCAATGCTCGAAATTTGGGTAATAGAGTAATCCCACAGTGATTGGTCCAGCCCGGTTGTTCTAGTTCCTAAGAGTGATGGGTCTGTACGGTTCTTTGTGGATTACAGAAAAGTCAACGCATGTCTAAATTTGACACATACCCAATGCCTCGCATTGATGAGTTGCTTGGTTGGTTGGGCACTGCTCGATTTTATTCAATACTGGATTTGACAAAGGGTTATTGGGAGATCCCCTTGACACCAATTTCCCATGAAAAAACGGCCTTCTCTACACCGTTTGGATAACACCAATTTGTGACACTTCCGTTCGGTTTGTTTGGGGCCCCGGCTACATTTCAGCATCTCATGGACCGAATCCTCAGACCGCATTCGGCTTACGCGGCTGCCTATTTAGATCATATCATAATTTACAGTAGGGTGGTTCTGAGATCACTGCGACAAGCGGAACTCACAGCAAAACCCAAGAAGTGCACGATTGGATGGACAGGTGCGTCCCCAAATTGACAAGACTGCAGCGATTGCGACCTGCCCGAGGCCCAAGACCAAAATGGGGGTGAGACAGTTCCTGGAGATGGCTGGCTATTATAGGAGATTCGTGCCTAATTATTCTGACATGACCAGCCCGCTGACTGATCTCACTAAAAAGGGAGCTCCAGACCCGGTCCGTTGGACGGAGCAGTGTCAACAGGCATTCAACGCAGGTTGAAGATGCCCTTCGTCGAGGGCCGCTTTTACATTCACCCGATATCTCTCTCCCTTTTGTCTTGCAGACAGACGTTTCAGACAAAGTGATGGGGGCCATACTCTTGCAGGTGGTGGAGGGGGAGGAGCGCCCAGTGGTAAGGAGAGTCTGGCCATCGAGTGGGCGGTCCTCCTCATAACTGTTGGGGCAGGCCTTCACCCTCTGCTCGGATCACACCCCACTCTAATGGCTCTACCGCATGAAAGACACCAACGTGCGGATCACCCTTTAGTATCTGCTCTTCAGCCGTTTAAGTTCAAGGTGGTCCACAGACCAGGAGCGCAGATGGCTGTTGCCAACTTCCTCTCCAGAAATGGAGGGGGAGGAGTGGTAGATGGGCCAGATGCCTCCCCGGCCTGAGTCGGGTGGTGTAGATATGTGGCAGCGGGGGCGTTGTCAAGCGTCTTTCTGGAGAGAAAGAAAGCAGTACGGGCGCTTGCACCTGAGCTAGATTATGTTTAACACCTGTCTCTAATTCCAGTGAGCATGGGGAGAGTGGTATATAAACAGCCACACCACTAGCAGAGAGAGATAGAGAGAGAGAGTCTGGCACAAGGAAGGCTGCAGTGCTCCTGCAGCGGTTGCATGTTTGTGAAACTAATGTGTTTAAGTGACTATGTGCCTGTGAAGCTGATGAGTTTTTGAAGTTGTAAAGCATTGAAGTTCAGAAATCTTGTTACAATTAAGTAATTGGCTTGATACATATTTACATGAGTAAATAATTGTTAAACTTTATTCTATTCTGACATTCTTGCCTTTAGTAGATTATGCTAAATCCTTGTTGACACAAATCTGTGATCAGTGTTTATACAAACTAACGGCTCAGTGCTGATAGAGCAACAGGCGTGTCTTCTGAGACCTTAGCTTTCTGGCTAACTATTCTGCATTAACTAAGTGTACTTATTCTGTAGGGACTGTTGGGGAATACAATTTGGGCCCGTAGACCAGCAGGCTCGGAATGAAGACCATGAGTCGAGATTTCAATCAATTAGTTGAAGTTTTTACTGAAGAAAATTGTTTGCAAAATCAAACGGCAGAAGTCAGCAGTACAAAAGCTTGAGTTCATAGCCAAGAGAAACCCATGCAAAATTACAAACTAAACTCAGGTCCAAGAGCATCAATACTTATAATAAGATACAGCATCATGTTGATGTCAATGCTATGGTCTTGTAGAATTCTGATTGGCTACAAGCATAGATAACTATAGAACACTCCTGAATATGGTCATCTTGTACGTCCTTTATCTCATTGACTATTTGCATGATGCCTAGTTCTGCATATAGGCTCCAATGGTCGGAGTGTGTTGTAGGCCTTGGACAGTCATCCTTTATGGTCATCCATAGGTCTCTGATGTCCAGTTGTCCACCTCTAGTCTGCTATTCTAACTCCACTGGACTCCTGAAACAGAAATACTTGAAAGACACACACAGCTTCTTCCATTCAAGGACATATACTCCAAAGCTTCTGTTGGATACTGGCCTTAAAACATAGAGATTGCTATACTTTCTCTCAGGAGAGCTGAAGTAGTATTTGTGTTAAATTGGCAGAAACATTCATAATGACACTAGAGAAGTGGCCTACATGACCCAGGCCTCTAATGGCAATTTTCCACTGCACGTAACGGTTCGACTCAACTCGACTCTGCTTGGTTAACTTTTCTGAGCTTGGTTTTCCACTGCAGTTTAGTGCAGCTTCAACATGGGTAGGATTATAGGCTGATCGTCATAGTTGCGCCACCTCTTCATGCTGCCCCATCGGATCCTCTCCTCGACTACTAACGAGAGGAACATCTGCACCTTGTTTATTGACCATGGCATAGTTTTGCACACTGCCATTTCTTTTTACAATTTGAAAGTTGCGTGAACAAATGATACTGTTATCGCTGTTGCTTAATTTAAAACTAGTGGGTTGATGTCCCGTGTCGCAAATCCAGTGATGCTGGTAGTGACAATCCTCTCTAACCAATCAGTGATCAGCAGGGTTTTAACGTCACATTTAGTATCAGCACGGCTCGCTTGGAACCTTGATCAAGGTGGTACTAAAAAATGTACGGGGGGTCCCATTCCGCTTATATATGTAGAAGAAGAGGAGGTGGTGATTCAGGCATCCACCCCTTCAAGACTAAATATAATCATTATTTTGAACAACAAAATGTTGGTCGACTCACCTAAATAATGTTGTCATCATCTCTGATAACTGTTAACATTATTCTGGCCAACGATACATGGGAAACCATGGAGACTGACTAAAAGTACTATCTGGATATGGTAGTGTTGGTTGGCCTATCCAGATTGTATCAGTCTCTCCTTCTGTCTGAGAGTAGTGTTATTTTAATTAAAGATCTAGTAGGACAAAACAAAACTATTATTTATCTTATTTGTTTGTTTATTTGACATGGACAATGTAGAATAACATTGCTACATAGAGTTTGAAGCAGCTCTACATACAGGCTTCTACCCATAGATTAATTTGCAGCCCCAGTCTCTGGCTTGTCTTTTTAAAAATAAAAAAAAATACAATTTAGTATATTAAAAGAAGACTAAAAGCAAACAACAACAAAAGGCTGAGACTGTGTATAGCCATCAGTGTTCACAAACCTGCTTTTGTTTAAACCATTTGATTAGGGTCTTTTTTGTTGAAAAATGTCCACTGTGTTTGTATTTTTAGTTCAACTGGTAGTTTGTTCCAAAGCAATGTACCTTTAACTGAAAATGTGGATTGTCCCAATTTAGTTTTTCTCACCTGTACTCTGCAGTTATGATCTTGTAGCGATCCCCTTACTACTTTGTTTTGTTATAAGTTGGCAAATGAATTCAGGAGCAAGATTGTTTAAACATTTTTAAATCATTTTTATAAGAAAAAACTATGTTAACTCTGTTTTTGTAAGATGTTACAGTGATGCCATCATATTGATTTCTTGTCCATTATGTTTAATTATTGCTTATATAATGACATAGCTGGTTTGATAGTTAATTGAGAGGTCTGACTCCAGACTGTAGGATAAATGTGAAAAGACCATTGCATGCATATATAACTTAGCTACTTTAATGTGATATATATATATATATATATATATATATATATATATATAGTCTAATAATATGAAAACAATTCAGGTCTGTTCTGATGGTACTACACATCCTCTTTACATGCATATAACATTTTAATTTAGAATTAAAATAACACCAAGATATTTAAAATCATCAACTGTCTCTATGGCCTTTTGATCGATCTTAATAATAAAACCATCCATTTCCCTCCTTCTGATTGAAAAACACGTCGAAACATTGTGCAGTTCATAATCAAACAGTTATTTTGCAACCACTGAGACACCAGTCATTTATTTTTAATATATCTGCTGCCACATAAGGAGTCTTAGCTGATACATAAATTACTGTGTCATCTGCATATATTAGACATCTAGTTTCTTTACAACAATCTGCTAAATCATTAATGTATTATTCAGATAAAATTATGAAGGGAGCAACTTGTCTGAATAGTATTAGTTAATTACCTCTGGATAATTATCCGAAACTGAACCAGTTTGTGGAATGATCACGTATACCCGACAGGTTTGTAGACTCTACTAACAGGAATCCAAATTAACGAGTGCAATGTAAAAGTGTAGAATTGAATGGAATAATCAAGCCTCCAAATCTAAATTAGATCTCAATCGATGATCATTAATAATTTAATCTGATCAAATTATTAATGGAGTCAGATTCGGAGTCAGATACACAATAATTTAGCCTACTCATAAATAGATAAGCATTCCTTCAAAAATTCAGTTCTCTGAATAAGTCTAAAATGTCCTTTGTTATTATCTTTGATGCTGCTGCTCTTTTGGATGATATTTCGTCTTTGGGTTCCACTCATGAGCCTCCACTCATTTTTGGGAAACAGTCTCCACTTGACATTTTCAGTGAATATTTTAATGAAGAGGTCATAAAGATCTTGTGTGCAAACACAAATAAGAATGTTGATATATGCCCTGAATAAATTAAGAAGTACTGCTTCTTGACATGGGGTAATGGAACAAAAAGTGAGGGAGGTTTTAAGTCCCCTTTCCATCACCTAGATGTCCAGAGATCGTTTCCTGACCATCTCCTACAATCTGCATACCAGCGATCCAATGGAAGATGCAGAGAATGACAAGAAATTGGGCACAGAGGAGTATGACTCTCTCCTCAGAGTGAAACCACTCTTGGAAATGATGAGGAACAGGGGCATGTCTATTTACCACCCTAAACAGCACATTGCTGTTGATGAGAGGACAGTTACCATTAAAGCCAGGAAATCCTTCAAGCAATATATGAAGGCCAAGCCCACCAAGTGGGGCATAAAACTCTTTGCAATGGCTGATGTCAACACCATTGACTTCAAAATTTACACTAGGAAGTCAAACTTTTCATTGGGAAATGGCCTGTCTTTTAATGTTGTCACATCACTGGTGAACAGAGACTTCCTGGGGTCAGACTATGCTATTTACTGTGACAATTTTTACACAAGTCCTCTCCTCTTTTGGCACCTGCACCAGCTGGGATTTGTTGCATGTGGGACTTATCGTGAAGGAATTGCTGGTGTTCCTTCAACCAAAGAAAACACCTTGAACAAAAGGTCACCAAGAGGCTCCATCCAATGGCTCAGATATGATGAACTTTTGTTTGTGAAGTGGATGGACGCAAGGGAGGTCTCCGTGTGCACAAATGTCCACACAGTGTGCAGTGGGGAGACTGTGCTGAGGTGGCAGACAACAGAGGATGGTCAAAAACAGAGGGTCCCTGTTCCCAGGCCCACGGCAGTTAGACAGTACAATGAGTACATGGGTGGAGTTGACATCTCTGTCCAGATGCTGGTAACAAAGTCGGTGCACCATAAAACATGGAAGTGGTACGTTTTGCAGCACTTCCTGGACATTGCAGTGACCAACAGCTTCATTATACACAAAGAGCTATGTGCCATCCACCAGGACAAGACCATGACGTCAACAATTCAAGGAGCTGCTGGCTGCTCAGCTCATAGGCGTAACCCTGGACGGCAGCTCCAAAGAGAGAAGCAGCAATCACCTGTCTGTTCATGTGAGTGACCATTAGGACATATCACAAGTGGTGCTGTCATTGCAAACGATGCAAAAGGAGCAACCCATGGAAGTGCAAGGAGTGTGAGGTGGGCCTATGCTTGCAATTAGATAAGAACTGATTCCTAGAGCACCACATTTGAGAAACTGGAAGGGGAGGGTGCAAAAATGCCTGGAGATAAAATTGTGGCTCCCGAGTGAAGATTGTAAAAAAAAAATTACTCACTGTGACTACTTGGGCAATTGTTTTTTAAATGGTTCTGTAGGTGACCTGATTGGTTGAAACTCTTACCACATGAAGAGCAGTGGTATGGTCTCTCTCCAGTATGGATTCTCTCATGTGTTTTCAAGCTTATTTGCCAAGTGAAACTCTTTTCACAGTGTGAGCACTTGTATGGTTTTATTCCTGCATGAATTCTTTGATGCTCTGTCAATTTGCCGGCTCTAATAAAGGTCTTCCCGCATTCAAAGCACACGTGATTCCTCACGCCAGTATGTATTTTTTGGTGTTCTTTAAAATAGGACAGGTCTGCAAAACTCTTTCCACAAAGAGAACAATTGTAAGGCTTCTCATTTGTATGAGTTTTCATATGTCGTTTTAGTCCTGTATTAAAAAAAAATGTTTTACCACATTTATCACATTCAAATGACCTTTCTCCAGAGTGACAGCGTAGATGATTTTTGAGACAGACAGCAGACGCAAAACTTTTCCCACACTGATGGCACATGTAAGGCCTCTCTCCAGTGTGAATTCTCATGTGAATATTAAGCTGTTCTTTTTCAAGAAAACTATTTCCACACTGATGGCATGAGAAACGCTTCTCTCCAGTGTGAACTCTTGTGTGCACCTTAAGATATTTTATACATTTAAAACCTTTTCCACACTGATGACATGTGTACGGCTTCTCTCCTGTGTGAGTTTTCATGTGTGCATTAAGATTTCCTTTCATGGTGAAATTTTTCCCACACTGATGGCACTTGTAAGGCCTCTCTCCAGTGTGAATTCTCATGTGAATATTAAGCTGTTTTTTTTCAAGAAAACTATTTCCACACTGATGGCATGAGAAACGTTTCTCTCCAGTGTGAACTCTTGTGTGCACCTTAAGATATTTTATACATTTAAAACCTTTCCCACACTGAAGGCATGTGTAAGGCTTCTCTCCTGTGTGAGTTTTTGTGTGTGCATTAAGATTTCCTTTACTGGTGAAACTTTTCCCACACTGATGACACTTGTAAGGTTTCTCTCCTGTGTGAATTCTCATGTGTACATTAAGATGTTGTTTTTCAAGAAACCTTTTCCCACACTGATGGCATGAGAAACGCTTCTCTCCAGTGTGAACTCTTGTGTGCATCTTAAGATATTTTTTACATTTGAAACCTTTTCCACACTGATTGCACATGTAAGGCTTCTCTCCTGTGTGAGTTTTCATGTGTGCATTAAGATTTCCTTTAAAAGTGAAACTTTTCCCACACTGTTGGCACGTGTAAGGTTTCTCTCCAGTATGAAATCTCATGTGTAAATAAAGCTGGCTTTTATACATGAAACTCTTTCTACATTGAGAGCAGGTGAAATAATTTTTTGCTGCACTTCTTTGAAGCTTTTTTGGTGAGAAATTCTTCTTAGTCTTTGAGCAACTCAAAGATTTTTCTCCTGTTATTAAATAGTGATGTTTCTGATACTGAAGTTTCGTCTCCACTTCATTCAGCTCTTGATGTTCCTCTTTCATCTCCATCAGCTCTACAATGAACACAGTAAATTGACAATCAATGCAAGAGGGACAAATGTGAAATCATATTGAACCCTAAAGAAATTTATGGCAGAACACAACAAATCTCCAACAGGGAATTGCCAAAACCTCCCAGTTTGATATTACAATGATTTTTAGATGCCAATTCAATATGTATTACAAATTAAATGATTGTGATCAGTTCTTTTAATTAGTGGTTGACTGATATGTTTTAATTAATGGTCGATATGATATCCAGAGAACAGATACAATTATGATATAAATATGATATTTGTGAAAGTAACATTTAAAACATCTCCAATGTCATATTAGTGCTTTTTTTATGTGTACCTAATAATAAGTATTATTATTACTTTGAGGATTTGTTGTACACAATAGTAATAGATTTCTGTCTTATTTACTTTACTTTCACCTGGAGCTTATATTCTAATGCTGCAGTGTATTGTCCACCATGTTGCAAAAAGCTGTATTTTATGTAAGCATCTCAGACTACATTTGTAACAGTAAATATACAAGGCATGGCACCCCATCAGCACACAAGAGCAGAAGGAAAACAAATTTGTTGAGCTTATAGGACTTGATAGTACAATCCCTTAGAAGCCATTGTATGTGGCTTGTATAATGAAGCTGGTTCAAAATGCTTCCATGTCCCACAACTCCTTCTAAGAGAACTTTCTCTTCTCAACTCCCTCCCATCTCATTCACTAGTTCACTTAGGGTTCACTTTTTGAGTGTAGTTACGTGATAATGTATTTGCAAATGTTGATGTGTGGTTGTATCATTCTCTTAAATGTTATTACGTCTTAAAGCAGGCCCTTGCTTTGGCTGAGAATGGCCTTTGCACACCTCGCTGTCTGCTCTTGCCGGCACACCTCCTCGACCATGAGACCAGGTCGCCGAAATGGAGTTGCCCTGTACCAGAATAGTTTGCTCTCTCCAAGGCCGAGGCCACCTCTCCCTTGTTGCACCTGGTCAACAATGTCCCTGTGCTTGAGAGCTGACTTTGCCTGCTGTGAATCTGCCGATGGGGTCCACTTCCTCTCAGCTGCCAGAGTGGGAGCAGTTTGGGCCACACATGGGTCACAGGATTCTGTCAGTGTCATCACCAGCATTACCTTGGTGTACTTGAACTCCTCTGAAAGACAGGAGTTGGGAAGTTCATGGATGCCTTTTCCATAGAGCCCTATGTTGCTAAAGCACATGGGGAGACAAAGCCATTTTCTGGCAAATGAGCTGATCCTCCTCTCCAGCTTGTCAACCTTTGATATTGAGGCCCCGTAGATGGTCAATGGCCATATTAGCCAGGGTAAGAGACCAAACTGAGGGCACCAGAGCTTCAACCTGCCAAAAGCAAGGACGGTATCCTGTCTAAGATGGTCCACTTGGTCTGTGTCCTTGAGGGTTGCATCGTACAAGTGTCCCAAGCTTTTGACTGGCTTCTCACTCACAAATGGTATGGGCTCATCACCAATGTGGAAGCATTGATCTGACAGCTTCCCCTTAATGACTGATATGCTCCTGGACTTGCTCGGCTTTATATTCATCCGGACCCACTCAATGTTCTCCTGCAGCTTTCTCAGCAGTCGCATGGTGCATGCCTTGGTTTTAGTGCGTGTGGTCATGTCATCCATGTATGCCCTGATGGGAGGAAGCCGCAGGCCAGGTTTTAGCTGCTCTCATCCCACCACCCACCGTGATGCTCTGATGATGACCGCCATGGTGAAGACTAGCGGGGAGATGGTACATCCTGCCATGATGCTTACTTCCAGGCATTGCCATGCTGTGGTGTACTCTGCTGTCGTCAAGCATAGCTGCACGGAAGTAGGTTTTGACAAGGGTAGTGACTGCCTCTGGGGACACTGAAGTAGCTGAATGCAGACAAAAGAAGGTTGTGAGGAACTGAGCCAAAAGCATCGGCAAGGTCCAGGAACACAACGTGGAGATCTCTTCCATCCCTTTAAGCAGCTTGGATTTGATGCCATATCATGCTTGAGTGCTCTAAACACCCAGAAGAGCCTGGAATTCCAGCTTTCTGCACTGATATGTTGAAAAAGTGGTACCCTTATAGGTAGACAGACAGCCTGTGAACCACTACGCTGAAAAAGATTTTGCCTTCAAATTTCAGGAGGCTGATTTGGTGAAACTGGCTTATGTCAACAGAGTTCTTTTCCTTTGGGATGAGGATACCTCCTGCCCTCCGCCAGGCTGTTGGTATTGCTTGTTTTTGCCACACCACCTTCATCAGTCTCCACATAAAACACAAGATGCATGGTGCATTCTTGTAGAGCCTGTATGGGACCCCGTTGAGCCCAGGGGAGGATGAAGCTCTTGCCCGATTTACAGTTCTTTCCACTTCACTCCACTTAGTATGACTGACATCCAGCTGCTGTTCTGGGGGATGTATTGGTGGCATGTCGGGTGGAAGAGTGATCTGTTCACGCCGCCGGCTGTCAGTGAGGGTACTTTTTAGGTGGACTTCGAGTTCTTTCTTAGATGTTTTGAGTTTGCCACTTTTCTCCTTCGTTAACAGACCCTTCGCAAACTTGAAGGGATCTTTGAAGAAGCTTGACCTTGTCTGTTCCATCTTCCTGCACCTCTTTCTCAGGTTCTAAGCTCTCCTCAATTCTGTTAACTGTTTTTTTATTTCTAACCGCAGCAGGTCTATTCCCTCCTTCTCCTCCTCTGAAACTTTCCTCCACTGCTTCTTCAGCTGCCTTCTCTCCTTGATAAGATGCTCTAACTCCTGCTGCCTCCTGGGCTTGGTTGGCTCCAAAGCGATCGACTCCGTAGCTGTAGACCAGTTCTCCCATTCTCTCCAGTTGCTCCAAGATTTTGCTGAGGTCTGTGTTGACTGTTTCCCACTCCTTTTCAAGTACTTGTTCCTGCCTTGATTAATTCTCAGGCCTGCGATGGTGGTTACCTTTGCCCAGCCCCAAATGCACCTCTGGAGCTTGTTTCCTGGTGCAACTGTTGTAGTCTCAGGTATAGTGCTGATCATCATATTAGTTGTCCGTTCCTGGGTCATTTGCCATGTGGTCTACCTGTGAGTCATCTTCTGCCCCCACTCTTGCTGACTCTGGGGGTATTTTCTTTGTTGAACATACCGTAGCCAGGGGTGGGTGAGATACACTAACGGTGCTGGATTCCTCCTACCATGGGTAGCTAGCCCATGTCAGGCCCCGTTGTGTCTGTTTCCTCCTGTCAGCTGTCTTTCCAGGCTGTCACAAGGTCTTTCCCAAGTAGCCAGCTGCTCTTTCACAGCAGTCACTGGTTGACTTCAGATAATCGATTCTATTTAGGACTAGGTGATACAATCCCTTGTTTGTTGCATATACCTTGAGCCCTTGCTGTTATGAGTGGGAATGATGATGACATCTCAGGATTTTCAAGTGGGTTCCATATATATATATATTCTACTTATTACTGGTGGTCTTCACTGCAAGATTATAATACAAGCTCAAATAATCCAGCCAAGAGCAGTGAAAGTTTTTCTTGGTGATAGAGCTGGAATTACACATTTATAATAGAAATATTTTGATACGTCTCAGGCTTTTTCCCACAGTTTGCGTTTGCTTTAGAAATAACTCCATGTGTTAACATTCATACCTTGATAAGTCACCAGATGTGTATTTTTCCAGAATTTGTAAGCGTTTTTGAGCATTATTGCACGAATCCACATCATGAGCACTCTTTGAACACACACATGCACACAGCCCTATGTTTAAATGATATATCTGCATATTTGTGGATGGTATATGATAGAAGTTTTATTAATATTTGCCATTATGTCAGTAGACAAGAGAATTACAAGTTACAGGGAACTGTTGAGGAGAGAGAAAGAAAATGAAATACATGAACACTTTAAACACTGTGAGCTCATGCATGTCTGTCGTGGCTCTGATAAGCGAGTTTAAATTAGACATTGTATTAGGGTATTAACTCGATGGCACATTACAACAAACTGAAATGTGATTGGTCGTTAACATGTGAATAGGCTAAATAACTATAATCATATATATATATATATATAATCTTATATATCATATAAAACAATGTTAATTTATTGTTTATTAGGGAGACAGTTTAAAAATAATTTGCCTAAGATTTGTAGGAGTTCCTTTTGCCCCACCCCTAGTATTAATTTGTGATTTGTTTTTGCTGTGTAATTCTGAATGATAACTGCATCTCCTGATTATAATCATTTAGACTGAATGTGGGCAACACAAAGAAAGTATAGAACAACATGAGGGAGAGTACATGTTCACAGAATTTGCATTTTTTGCTCAAACGCACAACGTACCAGTTATGTAACTTATTCGTCTTTTTTGGAAATCACATGCCTGTAATTTCATTACCATTAAATTACCAAATTATAACGTTGTCTTTACATCCATCCTCCAAACTTACCAAGAATTGTCAAGTTACGTAATATTTGGATCATTCTAAAACAAAACTATTTAATGCGACTTTTGATAGATAAAAATCAAAGAGCCTAACATGACAGACGATTGTCTTGAAATTGTTAAACAACAATAAAGAAAGAAATATACCTGAAGGAATAAAAACTTCATCTTCTTCACTCTCATCTTCCTCTGCTGTGATTTCTCTTTTTATCTCCTGTTTCACTTTAATCTTCACTGGTGTCTGCAGCATCTGCTGTTCTTCAGCGTTACAGACAGAAGTCAGAAACTCTGTGGAGGTTTGATCATCATCATCATCATCATCAACACTCTGTTGTTCCTCTACTGTGGATTCTCCTCTCATCTTCATCAGGTTCCTGCAGTCCAGCAGCTTCACTGAACACATCTTCACTGGTGTCTGCAGCATCTGCTGTTCTCCAGCATTACAGACAGAAGTCAGAGACTCTGTGGAGGTTTGATCATCATCATCATCTCTCTGTTGTTGCTCTGCTGTGATTTCTCTTTTTATCTCCTCCTGATTCACTTTAATCTTCACTGGTGTCTGCAGCATCTGATGTTCTCCAGCGTAGATCACATCCACCTGCTCTCTCATGATGAACATCTGAACACAAAAACATCATCATTATAATAAACTGACATTCTTCAAACTTAAATTATTATAAGCTTATACACATGAACAGCTCTGTTAAACAAAATCTGTTTCTGAGATGGTATAAACATAAATGTGTGCTTTGGGTTTGGTTTCATTTTCATGACAGCAAGATTATTATCAGATATTAGCCCACAACAAGCTTTATTCAGCATAATCGCCTTCATTATAAATAATTTACAATCATCTGATAGATTTAACAAGCTTGTATATCAGGAATAAAACATGGTATTCTGATATTTCTGCTTGTTTCTCCTGTAGAATAAAGGGCTTTAAAGGTGCTCTCAGTTATTTTTTGTTTGTGTCATCTTGGACTTCTGACACCTTGAAGCTTGGAATCAGCTTCATTCAAAATCAATAGTTTTCAGTTTCAGATATAATTGTAGAAATTCACTATTCACAGTCAGCCATGATTAATTTAATCCAGGAGTGAAAGTGTCCAATAATAGTACGGTTACTGAGATTAAGGGAGTAGTATTCGGCTGCTCATGTGCTTCTAACATGGCTGCCCCATGTAGAATAAAACAGCTTTTAAAAGATTACTGATATTACATGAGTCCTCAATCATGTGTGTTCCTGATTTTATACATATTTTTCAAAATTATAAGTAATTTCTTTAGGAGTAAAAAATGTTAATGGGGACAAAATGACTGAGTGCACATTTTAAATTCTGGAAATCCAAAAATGATGGACATATTATGAACATATTTCTACCCCAGGGTAAAATATGTTGTTTTAACAAACTGGCCATATTTGCTTCATATATTCATAAAGATTATTAAAATCATTTAGAGTCTAATTAAAAGATTTTATGTTAATATCTGTGATGGAGTAAAAACAAACATTTTCACTAA
Organism: Xyrauchen texanus; assembly: GCF_025860055.1. Taxonomy (NCBI): domain Eukaryota; kingdom Metazoa; phylum Chordata; class Actinopteri; order Cypriniformes; family Catostomidae; genus Xyrauchen; species Xyrauchen texanus. Next base: position 4,512,172 of record NC_068300.1, read on the forward strand.
AATCACAATCTCAACTCAGTAATGTGTGTATTCAGTCAGAATATTATAACAAAACCATAGAATATGATATTTAAATTAACATTATTTTGATTTTCCACAACACATACCAACATTAAATCATTTACAATCATCCGATGGATTTAACGAGCTCATAAATCACAAATTAAACGTGACATTCTCAGATTTCCGCTTGTTTCTTTTGAAACTGAACACAAAACCGCCACATACGGCGATTAAACTCCATTTATAATCATTAAAACGCCAAAGAGTGAAAAACAACATGCACAAAAAAATATACAAATAATCATAAACGACGTAAACACAGAGTGAACACGTACCGAACGGAGGTTCTTCTTCTTCTGAGATCAGTTGGCGGTTTGTAAACCAGCTCTTGATGCTTTACCGCCACCTACTGGACTGGAGTATAAAAGGTCGTGTCTAGAAGGTATCCCTCTTTCGGCAATCTCGCGAGATTCTTACACGACATTAATTTGAAGTCACACAGCAACGAGGATCACTCGTAAAATATTATTTTATATGGTCTGTTCTGATTAATAGTCATTCTTAATGACCAATTCAAGGAAAAAAAAAACATTTTACACAATAAATGATAACTTTATGTCTGCTACTTTCGGTCTTGAAATGTTGTTGGTCACTGGAGAAGTAAATTAATCAGCACTGTTGTTAAGAGATGGACTAGGTGGTCATGTAGTAACTAATTAGAGAGGCCCTGGGTTCTAATCTGCCTGAAAGCAACTTTATAATTTCCAGTTCTAAAATATAACTTTTTAGTTCATAAATTGCTTTTAATGTACATTGCTATAAATATTTAAATAAGTCATAATAATGGAATCTAAGATTTAAATATATATGTGCTTTAACATGAACTTTTGTCAAAATATTACTGTATCCTCGAAACATGGGATGCTATATGAGATTAAAAGCAGAAAACAGAATTAGCCTACTATATTATATACTATATTAGCCTAATAATATTAATCAGGCAGACACACTGACCCACACGCGACCCCTCACAAACATACCTGCACACATATTTGGCTAGTAGACAACTTAATATAAAGCTCAGCTTTGTCCCCAGGTTATTGTACTAGAAGCGACACGCAGTATACGGGTAGACGCCATTAACCGTTTCTCTCCGCCCATATTCGTGGCCATATTCTCTGGCCTGAAACCTCGCGTGACGTACTCTGCACGAGAGTCACGTCCGCCATTTTGTGCACATCATACCCACTCACACACACATACCTTCCTCTCATGTGTTATAGGAGTTTTGTGTTACCATATCTAATCATGTCACTGTTTAGTTTGTTGTTGTAAGTCTGAAGTGTATTAACTGCATTGTATTGATTATTAATTGATATTACTGCATCACTAAACTTTGTTATACTTTAAAGAGAAGTGTTTTGGTTTGTTTTGCATACACCTGTGTCAAAGGCTGACAGGGGATGCCAGTGCTCGGATTCAAGCCTTTATTGCTTTCCTTTTGAATGTCTGCAAACTTTGACCTTCCTAAGAGAACAATCCTATATTGAGACTGTTATACGCTCTGGATATAAGTCCCTGATTCCAGGGTGGTGTTCCGGTGATATTAACCCTTATTTATATTCTATTGATTTTGATCATTGATAATTATCTTTGATTGTTGATTTGAAGGATAAAATAGATATAGATAAAAAGTGTTAATTTTAATCAACGTTCAATTATCTTTGGTAATAATTAATATTCTATTGAATTTGATGGCTATCTTTGTTGATTTAAAGGATTAAAAAGCTAACATTGATTTTAATCATTATCTTGGTAATTATTAATTATTGCTAATAACCAAACCCCCTCCTGAATGTAGAGCACAACAATACTTCAATTTATATAAGGAGTACACATCTGACATGCAAAATCAAAATGAGTAACATGGACACACATGACCCATATACTATGGCTTAGTGTCAAGTGACGCTGTGTGCTGTGAATTAGAGAAAAAGGAGTCCTGAGGTTTTTTGTTGTTGTCGTTTTTTGTATTACAACGTTGTTAGATAATTTTGTCATCCAATGTATTTAATTTATTTGTTGATCTGCAATCCCCGTCTCAATACGGCTCAGCTGAGGGAAGAAAAGAAATGACACAGAGACTCCATGGTATCAAATCTCCTCTTCCACGTTTATTGTCTCAACACTCTGTTTTATGGTCCAGAAAACCACATTCCACTGGACCCTCACCAATGACATAGTTCTTTACCTTATATGGGGGTGACATACATTCGAGGCTACGTGCAAAACGTGAGAGACAAGAAACAAATTCCTTAGAACATCTTTAGAACAGGGAGCAGCTGTAGCTACCCCCAACAAGAGATACATAAAAGAGGCCTTCATTATTCCACATTACATCACCAGAGAAGTTGTTGAGAAGCATTAATTATTCCACAAACGTGCACTTTAAAATAATTATATTATATATTAAATATATTATAAGATTCTTGTTCGGCATTACAGTCACTACAATCATTCACATCTCACAGTAGACAGGATATAGTAAACGAGATATATGAAAATCTGTATAGATTAAAGAATATGAACATCATGACAATATTTCGGTGGATACCAGCTCATAGGGGGATAAAGGGCAATGAAGTGGTTGATGGGTTAGCAAAACAGGCTTTGGAAAATAAGGAGATCATGAATATCTCGCTCAGTAAATATGAAGCAAAAGCAATAATTAAAGCATATACTTTTAAGGAGTGGCAACAAAAATGGGATACAGGAAACACAGGACGTCAACTTTATGAAATACAAAGAGAAGTAGGATTAGCTAGGATAGGAAAAAGAAGCACCAAAGAGGAAAATATTTTAACAAGGTTAAGAGTTGGGCATACCATGCTGAATAAAACTTTAAAATTAATTAATAAACATCCAACAGGACTGTGTGAGCATTGTGCAATAGAGGAGTCAGTAGAACATGTTATTTGTTTCTGCCAAATGTATTTCAATGAACGAGAAATAATGGAAAGGGAGGGAGTGCAAGAAATAAAGCTTAAAAATATACTTATTCATGGAATAGAGAGTTTATTCCATTATCTCAAGAAAACAGAGTTAATTAAGAGAATTTAGTTTTTTTTTAACGCAATGGGTAAACTCTGGTCCACACTCCAACACAGTAGGTGGCGATAATGCACCTTAATGTTGGTGCCACCCGCCATAAAACCGAAGAAGAAGAAGAAAAAGTTTTCTCTCTTTAAAAAGACAGAATATTTATTCATATATATTCAATATACGTGGTAAAATTAAGAGTTCACAACTGATACTCACTCACAGGTAAGTGATCATAGAAATATAAGAGAAATTTCCCTGAACTGGTTTCTAAAGTTTGTGGTCTGATTCAGAGGAGTTTGTGTCACGCTGGAATAAAGTTACACATGATTGAGTTAATAACATGAACTACTTTACTGAATTGTTATCAGAACGTTATTAAAAGTACATAATTTAATCGGTTATTAAGCAAAGTTTAATGTGTCTGTCATGATGTCGGATAACTTGAAGGTGTCAGAAACAGGAAGTAGTTCAACTGCTGACAGAATGAACACGGTGCAGTGAAAATGTTTCAACTTTTTACTGTTTAGGAAGACTATTGAAGGGAAACTAGGAAGACAATTTGTTCTGTCCAATAACATTTCCCTTTATGTGAATTGTCTGTACTGTAAGAGGTGCTGTAGATGTTCTGTAGCCTACATGATCAGAATGGTGTACTAGCTACTGCTAACAGAATACTGCACACTAAGTACTGAAAGAATACTGCACACTAAGTACTGAAATCAGTTTAAACTTCAACATTTAGTACTTTGGATTACAAACACTTTTTAATGGTTGAACTTTTGACTATGTAACAGGTCTGGAAGTTGCAGAAATGAAGAGGCAGGGTTCAGGTAACGTCACACTTCTTTATTCACTGTTAATATAGTCTGTATAGTTTTTTTTAAGCACACTCGTGTAGCTTCAGCATGTGTAACACTTTCTCTCACTGGGCTCTGATGTAGACTCTTATCGCTCGTCCCAAATTACTGCAACAAGAAACCATTTTAGACTTAATTATCATGCAGAAATGAATCCTTACCACTTCACTTCTCCCTGGATCGACACTCAACCACACAATACTATCTTACGTCAAGTCATTTCATAAAACTGGAGATCTAGACCAGGTGTTTTCAAATTGGGTGAAAGTGATCTGATCACTGAACAGATAACCCTCATCGGTCAAATAACTAAACTGGAAACATGTTCATTAACAGCTACAGGCTACTAAGATTATATCAATTGAATAAGAGCTATTTTGGAGATTTTAGGCTACTTAAGCCAATCAAACAACATCAGCTATGGACAGCGCTGTTTTGTCACAGTATCAAATGCGTAAAATCACTTCCATATAGGCCTACGATGAGCAAAAAGGAAAAAAGAAAAGTGAAAAATCTGATTGCCGATTTTGCCTCTTCCTTTTCATCGCCCCTACATCAGTGGGAACAATGAGTTTGACTTTTTGATGCGCAGAGGTGATCGATGCAGGGCTGCATGTTAGAAAGGAATAGACGTAAATCATCCTCCACCTGCAGCCTTGATCAGTATTTGCTTTTAAGCAGAGTCAAAGCGGAAAACCCGCACTCACTAAGTAAGTGGAGGGGAAGGGGATGAGGACTTTCACAGTCTTTCGAGAGAGGTGGGGAAACTCAGTCCTGTACATAAAGCAACGCGATATGATGCTTCAGTCACCTTAGTTTTAACAGAGCTAAAAGTCTTTTGTGTTTCCAATTCTTTCAGCTTTCTGTCCAAAAATTCCAGTGGCTTGGCCACCAGACTAGAGCTTGGCCTCAATGTGACGCCGGAGCTTACAGGGTCTCGTAATATCATTTGCTAGCACCTCTTTGCAAATAACAAACTGTGGTAGCGGCGCATCATCGGGACAGGTCCGCGAAAATCCCAACTTCAAATATTCGTGATCATACTTCCTCCTTTTTTTTTTTTGCTTGGCCCAGAATCTGCCTCATCTCCTGTAGACTTTTGTACTGTAGACACTACAAAGTGGTCCATTTTGCAACACGCATATGCACAACACGTACTATAGCATACAAGCTAGCAGGACAGATGTGTACAGATGTGAACCATTATGGGTTTTTTCACCAATTGAAAACCTCTGATCTAGACTATATCAGTACTTACTAAGAAGTGAACTGAATGTCCTCTTGAGAAGGTCATATTTAATATTTTACACACTTTGGTCATGTTTCATACTGTGAAATGAGATGTTGGAGTGTTGTGTCCTAAACAGGATTAAAGAGAGGAAGAGCAATGGCAGAATCTTCAACACCACCAAAACAAAAACCAACCAGGAGAAACAGTTTGACTGAACCTCCATGTAAGTCAGTGACATAGAAAAAGAAAGAATGAATTAATAAATATCATAATCAACATTAAATGATGCAACTCTCTTCTTAGTTCTTTCTTGGAGACATTTTTCTTTCTTGACAATAACATTCTTCATATGCTATATAATCATTTTAAAATCATTTAATATAAATGGTACAATTCAGAAATGTTGATATGTTTTCACTCTGTATTTCAAGTCACGTCGTCCTCCAGTAGTGCACTAAAGGAGGAGCTTCAGTGTTCAATCTGTCTGGATGTGTTCACTGATCCGGTCACAACTCCATGTGGACACAACTTCTGCAAGACCTGCCTGAATGACTGCTGGAAAAACACTCAGGACTGCAACTGTCCGTTATGTAATGAAACATTCAGCAAAAGACCCGATCTGAAGATTAATACAACACTCAGAGAGGTTGTGCAACACTTTAAGGAAAAGCAAAAGTTGAATCTGGGTAAATCTGAAGTTCTCTGTGACATCTGTGATGAAAGAAAGCAGAAAGCCGTGAAGTCTTGTCTGACGTGTCAAAGCTCTTACTGTGAAACTCACCTGGAGCCTCATCAGAGAGTCCCACGATTAAAGAAACACAAACTGATGAACGCTGTGGAGAACCTGGAGGATTATATATGCCAGAAACACGAGAGACCTCTGGAGCTGTTCTGCAGAGATGATCAGATGTGTGTGTGTTTGTTCTGCACTGAAGGAGACCACAAGACTCACAACACTGTTCCTATAGAGGTGGTTAGTGGAGAGAAGAAGGCAAGAGTTACTGATATTCAATCAATACTTATTTTGGAGATGGAAAAGCTGTTGAGTGATGAAATGTGTCTGTGTTGTTCTCTGTCTGTAGAATCAGCTGGTAAAGACACAGACAGACGTGCTGCAGATGATCCAGGACAGAATGAAGAAGATTCAAGACATCCAACACTCTGTAGAGATGAGAAAGGTCAGTCAAATGTAGGTTCAATCTTCTTTATAAATAAAGATGCTGAATTAAATACATTTAAACTGTGACTTGATCTCATCAGAGAAACACAGAAGAAGAGAAGTCATCCAGTGTTGAGATGTTCACAGCTCTGATCCGCTCCATTGAGAGATGTCAGGCTGAAGTTGTTGAGACGTTGGAGGAGAAGCAGAAAGCTGCAGAGAAACAGGCTGAAGATCTCATTAAAGAGCTGGAGCAGGAGATCACTGAGCTAAAGAGGAGAAACTCTGAGCTGGAGCAGATCTCACACACTGAAGATCATCTTCATCTCCTACAGGTCAGTGTCCATCTCTATCATCAATGAGAATGATTAGAAAACACTCTTCATGCTGATGGATTTCTCCTCTCTCCTGCTGTAGATTTACTCGTCCTTGTACAGGCCTAAAAACACTAAGAACTGGACTGAGATCAGTATTGACACTCACTTGAATGTGGACACTCTGAATACAGCTCTGACTCGACTCAAGAACACTCTAGATGAGACTCTAGATCAAAATGGTAAGTGAATATCAAATGCATTGTAGTTTTATTTTATTTTCTATAAACAGCTGATGATGTTTTCTTGTGATTTGTGTTGACAGTATTGAGGAGGATGCAGCAGTATGCAGGTACAGTGTGTGATCTTCACTGTTCTCTCATACACACTTACAATACTTTACATTTATATACTGACAGCACTACATGACTTACTGCACTACACTTTCATTATATTCTGTATTTAATATCACATAAATCAACATGTTTGTATTCTGAAGTCACTGATATTCTCTGATCTCTCTCAGTGGATGTGACTCTGGATCCTGATACAGCTAATACATATCTCATCCTGTCTGATGATGGGAAACAAGTGACATGTGGAGACATTTGGCAAAAACTTCCAGATAAACCAGAGAGATTTGAACTATATGCACATGTTCTGGGAAAGAAGGGATTCAGCTCAGGCAGATTTTATTTTGAGGTGCAGGTGAAGGGAAAGAGTGAGTGGTATTTAGGTGTGGTCAGAGAATCCATTAACAGGAAGGGAGAGATCGATCTGACTCCACTGAATGGATTCTGGACTGTGAGGTTGAGGAATAAGAATGAATATAAAGCCTGTGAGAATATGTCTCTCTGTGTTTGAGAGTGAAGCCACAGAAAGTTGGTGTGTTTGTGGATTATGAGGAGGGTCTGGTCTCCTTTTATGATGTGGAGTCCAGCTCTCATATCTACTCTTTCACTGGTCAGTATTTCACTCAAACACTCTTTCCATTCTTCAATCCTGGTCTTAATGATAAAGGTAAAAACTCTACTCCACTAATCATAACACCCGTCAGTTATACGGAATGAATTTACACCCCAAAAATATGAAAGACTACATGAACATATGTGTCTTGCTAGTGAGATCTGGGTTGTTGCTAGGCAGTTGCTATGGTGTTCTGTGTACTTTGTCATTTTTATTTGTATATCAATTTTCACAACACACATTGTTTCAAAGCAGCTTTACAGGAAATAATGCATAAAAAAAACTAATATCTATAAAGCCTTACAGTGATCATTTTGTAGTTTGATTAAATATTGTTGTAAATTGTGTATATAAATGAAATAATAATTGTATTTAGATACTGTGTGAGCAAGCTGAAAGCGACTGTGTCAAGGAACACAAAACTTCTAGCAATAAAGTATGAGAAATCTTCGATGCGTGTTCTGTGTCTGTCACTCATTTCTCCCCTCAAGGATCCGGATCGAGACAGCGACTGCAGACCAGACTTGATAATTCGGGTCCAATCCTGAACATTCCTAACAAAACCTGAATGAACAGAATCACTCTGTTGTTGTTCTTCTTCTGTGGTTTCTCCCATTTTCATCAGATTCCTGCAGTCCAGCAGCTTCACTGAACACATCTTCATCTTCACCGGTGTCTGCAGCACCAAGCGCATCTCAACACTTTCAGTGTTCAGTTTTGTGTTGTTCGCTCCGCGCAGTGAATTATGGGGGTTTGATCTCTCGCTGGCTGGCAGAAGCTGGCACTGATGGATAACGTGTCATTGGGCTACATAAATATATTGTTAAGGATCAATTCTAATGAACAGTTTCCTGACAGCTGGAATATTATCTGATATTAACCTTTAACAGACTTTATTCAACATATAATCACATTCTCTAAACTCATTTTAAATCAGCCAATGGAATTAACAACCTAATATTTCAGAAATGAAACATGATATTCAGATATTTCTGCTTGTTTCACCTGTAGAAAAAAGGGCTTTAAAGTCCGGACCTCCAAGAATTATGAAATTGCTTATTGCTTATGTGTGATCTATTCTACTTCACACATATCTTCCATTGGGGTCTTAAAATGCTTTAGTGTTTCAACTAAGACATATGAGTTTCCATTCAAACCAATATCCCACATTAACATGATCAATTTGAGGAGTGCTTACGGTTTGCATGTTCCACATTTTATCATAAGTGTGTCATGCAGTGTGGGACTCGCACTGGTCTGGTCTTGGTCTTGACCTGGTCTCAAACCCTCAAAGTCTTGGTCTTGTATCAGTCTCAATACACTTTGGTCTTGGTCTCGATTTAGGTGGTTTTGACCACAACACTGCCAATATCCCACATTAACTTGGGCAACTATGTTACCCTGAGAATAAAAGATTAAAAATAAATCAAATAAAAGTTCATCTGGATACAGAATCCCCCTTAAGTATCCAGACCAGAATAAACATTATCCAATGGTAAACAATAGGAATAGACTAATTTACATTGAAGACATACCCACAGTAGAGACATAATTTATCTAAATAACAAAATCTTTGTTAGTCAAATGCAAATCAAACACCAGACAGATCCTCAGATTATGAATGATGGGCTTTAATAGTGACATCAGACAAGTTCATATAGAAATAATAATAAAAATAATCATTTTTAATAATGTAAAAAGGCAACAGCTGTATAGTTAATGCAAAACAAAAGTTGTTATTTACAGGTATTGTCTCTACAATAACACTGCAGTAACAAGGTATTATTCATAAGACAAAGATTCTGTAAGCTTCTTACATAGTTTGAAGTCTTACCATATGAATGTAAAGCTTAAGGTCTAGTAATAATAATTGCAGTAATGATGGTATTGGCAGATACTATGTAATCAATAATCAGATTGCTCTTTTGACTCACAAGCAGCCATTAAGAATCAGCCTACACCCTAGTAATCTTCAAGAGCACACTAGCAACCGTGTAGCAACACCTATTTCTCAGCACCAGAATTATCATAGAGACATGTTTATAGCGTTACATGTTGGACAAAACCGCGCAAGCGCATAAACACAGCGCGCAAGTGAATTACAACAGTGTGAGCACCATGACACAGATAGCACGTAAAATGTAAACCTGCAGAACTTGCAAATACCAAATTTGAGCACAAAAAATATGAGTTTGCACACAAATTAACAACTCCCGAGCAGAAATAACAAAACCGCGAGTAATGAAGTCCCACGCGCGGGTTATTTTCTGCACACGCGCAGCTGAATTCTTTACGCACACAAGTCGGTTTTGACACTCAGGGGCGGGGCCCAATCCTTTCTGTTAACAAATGCTATTGGCTGCTGATCAAATCCTGTATTGATTGGCTGCATCTCGTCGAATCTCGTGATTGGCTGTTGTTGGACGAGGACAGACAGACAGCAGGAAGATTGGGAATTGGATGATGGCAGACAGTAAAGAGGTTATAGTTTCTTTCTAAATTCCTCCTTAATTTCTTGTAGCTGTAAGATGTTTTGTGTGTTTGTATATGTATATGAGAGGCAATAAAACATTTTGAATAAATCAAGAGCGCATCCATCCGAAGTGTGATAAGAGACATGAAAGAAAGGCCGGATGAGCGGTCATTATAAAGCCTTGCTACTGACGACGAACATTATCGGTCATATAATGTTGCGACTGACAAATCAGAATCAACCATTTCAGAGAGCCGTGTAATAAGAATCTTAATGTACTCTTGATTTCATAACCTGGCCATATTCTGCTGCACTTGCTGTGCTTTCCCAGTCCCAAGGGTCCTAGGGCCTGACTGGCTTCCTCTCTGAGCCTGCAGTTCATCTAATGAATTCATGTAAAGGATGATGAGTGATGGGTGGCCCTTGCGGTACCACACTAACAGCTGGGAACTATCTGACATCTAGCTATCTACACTTACCATTTTGTGAAACACTAACGTTCCCTTCAACATTACTGTTAGATGGACCTGCGTTCAGGATACCTCTCAACAGGTTCACTAAATGCCTTACTGCATTCTGTATTTCCACCTATTTTCAGTTATTATCAAAGACAGAAAACACACATATATATAAACACACAAAACATCTTACAGCTACAAGAAATGAAGGAGAAATTTAGAAAGAAACCATAACCTCTTTACTGTCTGCCATCATCCGATTCCCAATCTTCCCAGTTCCCTCCTTTGGAAAAATAAAACCCATTATATTAGGAAATCACAGTTAGGGAAAGAGAATGATAAGGGTGGTATCAACGCCTTGGACTTTGAATCAATGTTTGGGGCATTTAAGGGTAAATGGTTGAAATCATACTTATCACAACCTTACTCTATGTGGTTTCACATACCTAGATCTCTATTTAATAAAATAGGTGGGCTTGAATTTCTTTTAAAATGTGATTTTGAGGTAACTAAGATTCCTACTAAATTATCAAACTTCCAGAAACAACTTCTCCAATACTGTAAAATTACATTTACCCAGAACTTTTCTCCCCATGTATCCACCCTATGGAATAACAGGGTCATTATTATTAATAGGAAATCATTGTTTAAAAGTGATTGGTATGAGACGGGTATTGTGTTTGTGAATGATATATTAGATGATAATAGTAACTTCTTGGAACATATTGCCCTTTTCCTCAAGTATAATCTTAACCGCACTTCTAGAGAATATAATAAAATGTGTAAATCAATACTATTATTACAGTTAATTCAAAACACATTGATGTATGTGAGAATAAGACTTTCACCAACCTTACCAAATCTAGTAATTAATGAATGTAATTTACATTACAGTAAATGTAATAACAAATGTATTAATGATTTTTGAAATCTAGAATGTTTTTGGATTATTATAGAGGATTGTGTGTACAAGTTACAAATATGAATGCCTTGTCCATAGATAAACCACATTTCAAATTCATCAAATGACCCATTTCCCCTAAAGTCAGAGAGACTCACTTTAAAATAATGTATAAAATATATCCGGTTGCTGATTTTCTTAGAGGTTTTAATTGGAAGTAGATCCCTGTGTATTTTGTGAGGCAGCTGGTGAGACTCTGGAACACTTGTTCTTATGTCCTACGGGTAAAATCTTCTGGTCTGATTTAATTGGCTGTAATTTAAGATTGATGACATCCCGACATTTGACTTATCACAAATTATCTTTTATATGGATCATGTAGATTCATCCCTATCTGATTTGGTTAATATGATTGTTCTCATGTGTAAATATATCATTGTAGTAAGTGGAGATATTCAAAGCCTTCTTTTTCATGTTTTATTTTTTTGTATATTGTATTTTCCTCAGTGAAAAAAGTAACGTCAAGTAAATTTGCAAGAAAGATGTGTAGGCATACTGATATATCCAGACAATTGTTTTGATAAATATCCACTTGTATGCTACGTCTAATGGATGCTTTTATTTTAATTTTTTCTTTAGCCTTTTGCACTCGAGACTATTAAACAATCCCTCCTTGTTGTTCCAATTGATGTATATTTCTTATTCCTCCCCCAAGAGAGTTTTGTATGTTTTTTTTTTTCTTGTCAAAAAAAAAAGTTCCCGCTTTCTGTCTGCCCTCGTCCAACAACAGCCAATCACGTGATTCGACGAGATGCAGCCAATCAAAACAGGATTTGATCAGCAGCCAATAGCATTTGTTAACAGAAAGGATTGGGCCACGCCCCTGTGTAATAACCGATTGTGTTCGTAAAGAATTCAGCTGCGCATGTGTGCAGAAAATAACTCGCGCTTGTGTATATCTGCGCGAACGTGGGACTTCATTACTCGCGGTTTTGTTATTTCTGCTCGCGAGTTGTTAATTTGTGTGCACAATCATATTTTTTGTGCTTTGCAAGTTCTGCAGGTTTACATTTTACGTGCGATCTGTGTCATGGTGCTCACACTGTTGTAATTCACTTGCGCGCTGTGTTTATGCGCTTGCGCTGTTTTGTCCAACAGTTAACGTCATAGAACGAGATGCTGCGCTTCATTGCCGCACTGGGATGTCCCAGGACTGCACTTCAGACAAATAACTGACGATGCACCTGTGACGCATCTATTTATAGCCCTGCTACAGGTGCATTCAATTGATGTCACCAGCAGACGCTATAAATTCTAGTCAATTTCATTGACGTGTTGCGCACATATTCACAGCTGGTCACACCTAAAGCTGTTCCCAAAGCGCTAAAATCAGCTCGTTCCCTTTTTATCAGGGAACAGGGGTTACAGTCAAGTAACCCGAGACGTTTTCTGCTAGTGAATAGTCCTGGTAAACCTTGGTTACCAGTTTAATGAGTAAAGTGAAAACTGTGGTAAATATTACTTCGATTACACGCATTACTTAAATATATACATTTCTGCGTTTTAAAACTAGTTGTTTTTGTAGGGTGAAAACATGAAATGCTCTTTTTGGGCAGTGGAACATATTGAGTTCTGTAACTTTTCATATTATCACAACATCGAGAAAATGAATTAATAAAACCAATCAACTTTGGCTTTTGTTTCAACAGAACATCAGCAATTTTGTGTTGCTTAATAAGGATCATTTTGGTGTGTTTGTTTCTTCAATTCTGTATTAATTACTCATGGGTTCCCTGTATGTTCCCTTCCCCTCAGTCATTGCCTTACATACAGGAATCATTTACCCAAATGTAATGTGAAATGTGCTGAGGTAAACACACACTATACTGTATATAAATCATAAAGCTGCCTGAGGTAAGTGGGCTAGTCACTTATAGTGGGGATGGGGTTCCATTCCATAGTTGATTTCTGGTTACAGACCACACTCACAAAGCAATTGACCATACAGGCCAAAACTACTAAATTCACTGTAATGACTCATTTTGGGAGTGTAGTAATTCCACGAAATGCTTATTGCATTTCCATAGTAATAATAACAATAGAAGTAAGGAAGAAGAAAGGGCCACAACCTGAATATTGTAATGGCTAATTGTTATTATATTATTGTAATTAATTATAATTAATCGACTGTTCATTAGTAGTTACTTAATAGTTATTTCTCCTGAAGCTGTATTAGTAGATAATTAAAAGTAGTTCATCAGGAGGCATGACTGAATTAAATAGTTTTTGATAAGCTAATCGTTACTTAACACAACTATAAAATGCTATCACATACTGATTAGTTAACACATCTTCCTTAGTAGTTAATAGTAGTGACTTAAGTGTTAATGAAGAATTACCTATTAGTTCTGCAGTAATTCCTTATTAGTTATGCATTAATTAAGATACAGTATTATAAAGTGTTACTGATATTTCTTACTTTAAAGATGAATCTGAATCATTACATTTATGGCTGTACAAAAAAATTAAGGTTGAAGACTCCTTGAATAGACACATATGAAATATGAGATATGGATTAAATATGGAAAATCTGTATTGTTGGCAAACTGACAAATGACCTTTAAAACACACCTGTGTTAATACAGACACACAAAACAGCCAATAGGAATGAATCTAAAGAAGATCGGGGCGGAGCTATGACATCACTGCAGCTCAGTGAAAGTGAAACTGATTTAAACAGGAAGACTTTAAACGTTTTCTCTCTTTAAAAAGACGGAATATTTATTCATATATATTCAATATACGTGGTAAAATTAAGAGTTCACAACTGATACTCACTCACAGGTAAGTGATCATAGAAATATAAGAGAAATTTCCCTGAACTGGTTTCTAAAGTTAGTGGTCTGATTCAGAGGAGTTTGTGTCACACTGGAATAAAGTTACACAAAACCAGATTTAACCACGAGTTAATAACATGAACTACTTTACTGAATTGTTATCAGAACGTTATTAAAAGTACATAATTTAATCGGTTATTAAGCAAAGTTTAATGTGTCTGTCATGTTGTCAGATAACTTGAAGGTGTCAGAAACAGGAAGTAGTTGAACTGCAGACAGAATGAACACGGTGCAGTGAAAATGTTTCTCCTTTTACTGTTTAGGAAGACTATTGAAGGGAAACTAGGAAGAAAATTTGTTCTGTCCAATAACATGTCCCTTTATGTGAATTGTCTGTACTGTAAGAGGTGCTGTAGATGTTCTGTACATGATCAGAATGGTGTACTAGCATACTGCTAACAGAATACTGCACACTAAGTACTGAAAGAATACTGCACACTAAGTACTGAAATCAGTTTAAACTTGAACATTTAGTACTTTGGATTACAAACACTTTTTAATGGTTGAACTTTTGACTATGTAACAGGTCTGGACAGTGCAGAAATGAAGAGGCAGGGTTCAGGTAACGTCACACTTCTTTAGTCACTGTTAATATAGTCTTTATAATTTTTTTAAGCACACTCGTGTAGCTTCAGCATGTGTAACACTTTCTCTCACTGGGCTCTGGCTTGGGCTCCTCTTATCGCTCGTCCCGAATTACTGAAACAAGAAACAACTTTACACTTAATTATCATGCCGAAATGAATCCTTACCGCTTCCCTTCTCCCTGGATCGACACTCAACCACACACCACTATCTTACGTCAAGTCATTTCATAAAACTGGAGATCTAGACCAGGTGTTTTCAAATTGGGTGAAAGTGATCTGATCACTGAACAGATAACCCTCGATGGTCAAATAACTAAACTGGAAACATGTTCATTAACAGCTACAGGCTACTAAGATTATATCAATTGAATAAGAGCTATTCTGGAGATTTTAGGCTACTTAAGCCAATCGAACTACATCAGCTATGGACAGCGCTGTTTTGTCACAGTATCAAATGCATAAAATCACTTCCATATAGGCCTACGATAAGCAAAAAGGAAAAAAGAAAAGTGAAAAATCTGATTGCCGATTTTGCCTCTTCCTTTTCATCGCCCCTTCATCAGTGGGAACAATGAGTTCGACTTTTTGATGCACACAGGTGATCGATGCAGGGCTGCATGTTAGAAAGGAATAGACGTAAATCATCCTCCACCTGCAGCCTTGATCATTATTTGCTTTTAAGCAGAGTCAATCACTAAGTAAGTGGAGGGGAAGGGGATGAGGACTTTCACAGCCTTTCGAGAGAGGTGGGGAAACTCAGTCCTGTACATAAAGCAACGCGATATGATGCTTCAGTCACCTTAGTTTTAACAGAGCTAAAAGTCTTTTGAGTTTCCAATTCTTTTCAGCTTTCTGTCCAAAAATTCCAGTGGCTTGGCCACCAGACTAGAGCTTGGCCTCAATGTGACGCCGGAGTATCGTAATATCATTTGCTAGCACCTCTTTGCAAATAACTCACTGTGGTAGCGGCGCATCATCGGGACAGGTCCGCGAAAATCCCAACTTCAAATATTCGTGATCATACTTCCTCCTTTTTTTTTTTTGCTTGGCCCAGAATCTGCCTCATCAACTGTAGACTTTTGTACTGTAGACACTACAAAGTGGTCCATTTTGCAACACGCATATGCACAACACGTACTTTAGCACACAAGCTAGCAGGACAGATGTGTACAGATGTGAACCATTATGGGTTTTTTCACCAATTGAAAACCTCTGATCTAGACTATATCAGTACTTACTAAGAAGTGAACTGAATGTCCTCTTGAGAAGGTCATCTTTAATATTTAACACACTTTGGTCATGTTTCATGCTGTGAAATGAGATGTTGGAGTGTTGTGTCCTAAACAGGATTAAAGAGAGGAAGAGCAATGGCAGAATCTTCAACACCACCAAAACAAAGATCAACCTGGAGAAACATTTTGATTGAACCTCCATGTAAGTCAGTGACATAGAAAAAGAAAGAATGAATTAATAAATATCATAATCAACTTTAAATTATGCACCTCTCTTCTTAGTTCTTTCTTTGAGACATTTTTCTTTCTTTTGACAATAACATTCTTCATACGCTATATAATAATCTTAAAATCATTTAATATAAATGGTACAATTCACAAATTTTGAAATGTTTTCACTCTGTATTTCAAGTCACGTCGTCCTCCAGTAGTGCACTAAAGGAGGAGCTTCAGTGTTCAATCTGTCTGAATGTGTTCACTGATCCGGTCACAACTCCATGTGGACACAACTTCTGCAAGACCTGCCTGAATGAATGCTGGAAAAACACTCAGAACTGCAACTGTCCGTTATGTAAAGAAACATTCAGAAAAAGACCCAATCTGAAGATTAATACAACACTCAGAGAGGTTGTGCGACTCTTTAAGGAAAAGCAAAAGTTGAATCTGGGTAAATCTGAAGTTCTCTGTGACATCTGTGATGAAAGAAAGCAGAAAGCCGTGAAGTCTTGTCTGACGTGTCAAAGCTCTTACTGTGAAACTCACCTGGAGCCTCATCGGAGAGTTCCACGTCTAAAGAAACACAAACTGATGAACGCTGTGGAGAACCTGGAGGATTATATATGCCAGAAACACGAGAGACCTCTGGAGCTGTTCTGCAAAGATGATCAGATGTGTGTGTGTTTGTTCTGCACTGAAGGAGACCACAAGACTCACAACACTGTTCCTATAGAGGAGGTTAGTGGAGAGAAGAAGGCAAGAGTTACTGATATTCAATCAATACTTATTTTGGAGATGGAAAAGCTGTTGAGTGATGAAATGTGTCTGTGTTGTTCTCTGTCTGTAGAATCAGCTGGTAAAGACACAGACAGACGTGCTGCAGATGATCCAGGACAGAATGAAGAAGATTCAAGACATCCAACACTCTGTAGAGATGAGAAATGTGAGTCAAATTTAGTTTCAATCTTCTTATAAATAAAGGTGCTGAATTAAATCCATTTAAACTGTGACTTGATCTCATCAGAGAAACACAGAAGAAGAGAAGTCATCCAGTGTTGAGATGTTCACGGCTCTGATCCGCTCCATTGAGAGATGTCAGACTGAAGTTGTTGAGACGTTGGAGGAGAAGCAGAAAGCAGCAGAGAAACAGGCTGAAGATCTCATTAAAGAGCTGGAGCAGGAGATCACTGAGCTAAAGAGGAGAAACTCTGAGCTGGAGCAGATCTCATACACTGAAGATCATCTTGATCTCCTACAGGTCAGTGTCCATCACTCTCATCAGTGAGAATGATTAGAAAACATTCCTCATGCTGATGGATTTCTCCTCTCTCCTGCTGTAGATTTACTCGTCCTTGTACAGGCCTAAAAACACTAAGAACTGGACTGAGATCAGTATTGACACTCACGTGAATGTGGACACTCTGAATACAGCTCTGACTCGACTCAAGAACACTCTAGATGAGACTCTAGATCAAAAACATGGTCAAAATGGTAAGTGAATATCAAATGCATTGTAGTTTTATTTTATTTTCTATAAAAAGCTGATGATGTTTTCTTGTGATTTGTGTTGACAGTATTGAGGAGGATGCAGCAGTATGCAGGTACAGTGTGTGATCTTCACTGTTCTCTCATATACACTTACAATACTTTACATTTATATACTGACAGCTGACTTACTGCACTACACTTTCATTATATCCTGTATTTAATATCACATATATCAACATGTTTGTATTCTGAAGTGACTGATATTCTCTGATCTCTCTCAGTGGATGTGACTCTGGATCCTGATACAGCTCATCCTAAACTCATCCTGTCTGATGATGGGAAACAAGTGACACATGGAGACATTTGGCAAAAACTTCCAGATAAACCAGAGAGATTTGAACTATATGCACATGTTCTGGGAAAGAAGGGATTCAGCTCAGGCAGATTTTATTTTGAGGTGCAGGTGAAGGGAAAGAGTGAGTGGTATTTAGGTGTGGTCAGAGAATCCATTAACAGGAAGGGACCGATCACACTGGCTCCACTGAATGGATTCTGGACTGTGAGGTTGAAGAATGAGAATGAATATGAAGCCTGTGATGATACTCTGGTCTCTCTGTGTTTGAGAGTGAAGCCACAGAAGGTTGGTGTGTTTGTGGATTATGAGGAGGGTCTGGTCTCCTTTTATGATGTGGAGTCCAGCTCTCATATCTACTCTTTCACTGGTCAGTCTTTCACTCAAACACTCTTTCCATTTTTCAGTCCATGTAATAATGATGAAGGTAAAAACTCAACTCCACTGATCATAACACCCGTCAGTTATACTGAATGAATTTACACCCCCAAAATATGAAAGACTACATGAACATATGTGTTTTGGAAGAAAATATGAGTTGTTCTTGCTAGTGAGATCTGGGTTGTTGCTAGGCAGTTGCTATGGTGTTCTGTGTACTTTGTCATATTTATTTGTATATACATTTTCACAACACACAGTTTCAAAGCAGCTTTACAGGAAATAATGCATAAAAAAACCCTAATATAAAGCCTTACAGTGATCATTGTGGAGTTTGATTAAATATTGTTGTAAATTGTGTATATAAATGAAATAATAATTGTATTTGTGTGAGCAAGCCGAAAGCGACTGTGTCAAGGAACACAAAACTTCGGGTCCAATCCTGAACATTCCTAACAAAACCTGAATGAACAGAATCACTCTGTTGTTGTTGTTCTTCTGTGGTTTCTCCCATTTTCATCAGATTCCTGCAGTCCAGCAGCTTCACTGAACACATCTTCATCTTCACTGGTGTCTGCAGCACCAAGCGCATCTCAACACTTTAAGTGTTCAGTTTTGTGTTGTTCGCTCCGCGCAGTGAATTATGGGGGTTTGATCTCTCGCTGGCTGGCAGAAGTTGGCACTGATGGATAACGTGTCATTGGGCTACATAAATATATTAGTATGGATCAATTCTAATCAACAGTTTCCTGACAGCAAAACTCAAACTGGCCATGCTTGCCTTCAGATAAACAAAGTTTATTAAAATCGTTTAGAATCTAATTAAAAGATTTTATGTGAATATCTGTTAAAAAGAAGAAACAAACATTTTCACTAAAATCACAATCTCAACTCAGTAATGTGTGTATACATGTACAGTCAGAATATTATAACAAAAACTTTAGAAACGTTCATGAAATTTACCTTTTTCAGTTTGATTTCCCACAACACAATAAAGTAGAAAAACACTTAAATTCACAATAATCCACTTTAAACTTCTGAGTTCCTCTTTTTCTTCTTCTTGTTCTTCTTCTTTAGAGGCTCAGGCACATACCGCCACCTACTGTTTCCTTTGCTTACAACATGTGTGATCTATTCTACTTCACACATATCTTCTGTTGGGGTCTTAAAATGCTTTAGTGTTTCAAATAAGACATATGAGTTTCCATTCAAACCAATATCCCACATTAACATCATCAATTTGAGGAGTGCTTATGGTTTGCATGTTCCACATTTTATCGTAAGTGTGTCATGCAGTGTGGGACTCGCACTGGTCTGGTCTTGGTCTTGACTTGGTCTCAAACCCTCAAAGTCTTGGTCTTGTATCAGTCTCAATACACGTTGGTCTTGGTCTCGATTTAGGTGGTTTTGACCACAACACTGCCAATATCCCACATTAACTTGGGCAACTATGTTACCCTGAGAATAAAAGATTAAAAATAAATCAAATAAAAGTTAATCTGGCTACAGAATCCCCCCAAACCTCTTCTGAATCCCCCTTAAGTATCCAGACCAGAATAAACATTATCCAATGGTAAACAATAGGAATAGACTCATTTACATTGAAGACACACCCACAGTAGAGACATCATTTCTCTAAATACCAAAATCTTTGTTAGTCAAATGCAAATCAAACACCAGACAGATCCTCAGATTATGAATGATGGGCTCACTCAGGGGCGGGGCCCAATCCTTTCTGTTGGCTATATCTCGTCGAGTCTCTCGTGATTGGCTGTTGTTGGACGAGGACAGACAGAAATAGGGACGATTGGGAATCAGATGATTCTTGTAGCTGTAAGATGTTTTGTGCGTGTATGTATATATGTATGTATGTATGTGTATATGTTTATATGTGTACAGCTACAAGAAATGAAGGAGAAATTTAGAAAGAAACCATAACCTCTTTGCTGTCTGCCATCATCCAATTCCCAATCTTCCCAGTTCCTTCTGTTGGAAAAATAAAACACATTATATTAGGAAATCACAGTTAGGGAAAGAGTATGATAAGGGTGGTATTAATGCCTTGGACTTTGAATCAATGTTTGGGGCATTTAAGGGTAAATGGTTGAAATCATAGGTAACTAAGATTCATAGACTATTAAATGATCAAACTTCCAGAAACAACTTCTCCAATACTGTAAAATTACATTTACCCAGAACTTTTCTCTCCATGGATCCACCCTATGGAATAACAGGGTCATTATTATTAATAGGAAATCATTGTTTAAAAGTGATTGGTAAGAGTGTAATGTTTTTGACTGAAGCTACATGATTTCACCACTATATGGCGTAATTTCAACTCTGATTACTACCTTGTTAATTAGTTGCAATGCTCTCACATGTGTTGAATCACTCCTAATGATAGACCCTATTTAAGGCCTCATTGCCCTTTTGTTTTTGTTCAGTCCTGATGTTTTCCTAAGCGTTGCCATTCCTAAGGATGTTCTGAGGTTTTTGATTTTGTGAGTCTTCTGTTTTGTTCTTGGATATCCGTTTCTGCAAATTGTTTGTGGACGTCTGGATTTATCCTTTGCATTGCCTCTCAAGGAGAGATGTTTGAGCCACCCTTTGGCACGTTAACCTAAAGTGCTGCCCAAGACTGTAGTTAATGTTTTTGTTTTCCCTCTGAAATAAAGAGCAAAAGATTAAACTCAATATTTTTGGAATCTCATTGTTCCTTATTCCTCTGCATTTCACTTTTGCTCTTTTGCACTTTTTTTTTAACTAATACCCCTTGTTTGCTTTTTGTTCAGTATAGTGTAAGGGACGTTTTTCTTTCATTTACACTGACAATAATTGTATTGTTCCAATTGATGTATATTTCTTATTTCTCCTCTAACAAAGTTTTGTATTTAGTTTTTTGTCAAAAAAAAAAAAAATTTCCCGCTTTCTGTCTGTCCTCGTCCAACAAACAGCCAATCACGAGCTTCGACGAGATGCAGCCAATCAAAACAGGATTTGATCAGCAGCCAATAGCATTTGTTAACAAAGGATAGACCCTTTTACTGTTTGTACACAATGATGACGTGGCAACGTATGCGCGCGCATATTGGCAACGGAAGTATGGCGAGAATCAGCAGCCTGTCAAGCTACGCGAGCGGATTAAGCAACACAGACAGAGAAAGTTATTTCAAAAAGTTGACTTTATCAAATGGTATCCGGCTACCAGATCCGTGTACTATAGTGGAGTGGATAAAAGACGTTAGCAGATGGCCAAGTATATATACGTATTTAGTTGAGAAACCGAGCGTGTACACCCGAGAGAAATTACGAGCATATAAATCACTGGATGCTTATGAATATTGTTGTCTGTGGTCATGTACAGAACGTCAAATACCATGACATAGACTCAGAGTTTTGTGTGTTGAAATCAGAAATTCTTCCTAGTCAAAAGACAAGGACACAAGACAACATTTTATGTTGATTGATTGCTGTATGTTGACGCACTTCTGTTTAAAGTTTTATTTTGTAATGCTATAGTACTTTAATAGTAACTATGTTGCTTGCATACATTGCAGTTAAACTACTAATAACAATTACAAATGAAATTGAAAAGCACTGTGAATGGGCTATATGCATGGAACGTTAATTACAACTTCCGGAATAATATAAGCCAGCTCAAAAACTTCCGGTGAAACGTCACTTGCAGTAGCGCATATTGAATTTTCTTACAGACAGTCTAAATAGCCTGTAAGGCGATATCAATCTTTTTGTTGTTGTAATAGTTAGGCCTAACATTTATTCACTTGTTTAAATAGCTTATAAAAATAAGTGAACGAAATGAAAAAGACGTTTAAATTTCAGCGTTGTGAGTGGACGACAGCGGAGCACTGTTGCGTCCCTCAGTGTTCATCCTCAGCTAAATTCAATTCTACTATTAGTTTTCACACTTTCCCCTCCGACGACCAACAACGAAAGAAATGGATCTCAAATATAAGAAGAGTGAACCTAACCATCTCTCACCATACCTGTGTGTGTAGCCGGCACTACTGTTGCTGTTAGCAGTCACCCGGAATTGTACGATTCCAGTTCATATTTTTACAGAGACAGGAACAAAAAGGACCTCGCTTGGAAGAGGGTCAGTGAGGAGATTGGGCAACCTGGTAAGTTGTAAATACAAATTAATCTTTAATATTTGTCCACTTCTTTACGATAGAAATGCTACAGTCACTGTAATTTCTTGAACAAAATATTTATGGGTATATTTTTTACACGCGCATATATATATATATATAATTACACATTTCACTTTTGTGTCACGTTATTGCCCTGCTAAGCAGCTAGCTATTTTTAACTATTTTCCTGCTACTTTTGAGTCACGTTATTGACCTGCTAACCAGCTAGCAAGCTGCCTTGCGCTATTTTACAATTATTTTCCCGCTTATATTCAGCTACATTTTTTGCTTACAAGATATTGTTTATTCAGGGGACTTTTGCAGAAAAAAGTGGAAGAGCCTCAGGGACACATATCTGAAGGAGAAGAGGAAGGAGATGGACAAGAGGAGTGGGTCAGCAGCAGGGTCTGGGAAGAGGTGGAAGTACTCTCAGATCTTGGGATTCCTCGACCCCTTCGTCACCCCACGGGAGACTAGTGGTAACATGGAGGGGGTCGAGGCCCGGATCAGAGAGGACAACCACCTCGAGGACCAGGGACAGCCTGGAGAAACGGCGTGGGAGACAGAGACTGGTGTGTTTCCAATGAATCCACATTACAAGGCATATATGCTGTCATTGTTTACAGATGAAGAAATGTAATCTCTCTATGATCATTGTTACCAACGTGTTGTATTAACATTTAATATTGTCTTGACAGAGGAAAATGATCAGAGGGGGAAGAGGATATTTTGAGATCCCTTGCCTCTTCTCCTGTCTCCCCAGTCCCTGGTCCCTCAGCCCCTGCTGCTGAACTCACAGGTGTGTGAAGGCAATAGTACATACATACTTTTTAGCTACTGTTCATTTGCATGTTTATCTATGTACATGTCTGAAGTATAACTTGTAATTACTTGATATATAGTTCAAAACAATTTCACACTTGCATTTAAGCACTGTCTATGTCACTGACACAGATAGTATTCTCACAATATCTAGACAATTTTGTTGTTTCAATTAAATTGTTAACCTTTACTGTGAACATGAAAATCAGGTATCATCTTTCTGCCTTCTCATTGCACTGTGTATTGCTTTCACAGGCCAACAGAGGAGGAGAGCCCGACGGCGGCCCCGTGAGCGGTCCCAGGATGGTCCGTCGGAGGTGGAGCAGACGCTGTTGGAGCTTCTGACACAACCTCTGGCGCGACCTCCAACCCCACCGCCACGCTCCGCTGATGAGTACTTCCTCCTCAGCCTTCTGCCTTTTCTGCAGAGCATGCCGCCTCATTTAAAAGAAAAAGTTAAATTTCAAATATACAAATTGGCAATGGAAAATAGCACCATTGTGCTAAATTTGGAACAATTGGACCCCCCACACAGTAAACTTTAAAAAAAAAAAAAAGAGGCGGCAGGCTCTGCAGGAAACATAGAATGCCCTCCTTCCTCTTCTCCTATGCCGTTCCCTGTGGCTCTTCCACCTTCCAAGCGAGGTCCTTTTTGTTCCTGTCTCTTAATGTAAATAGTTTGCACATATTGTTCATTTTTTTCAGTTCATATTGTTATTTTATATGTTTTGCCTAAATAATTTTTTTTACGTTTTGCCTAAATATGTTTTTTAATGTTATACCTAAAATTACTTCATATGTTTGGCCTCAATAAATTATTTTGTAATATGACTAAATGCCTGGTGTGGTTCTAATGCACAAACAAAGCAAATCTTTTATCACATAACTTGATTTCAATATATGAGACATTTTGATTTTGTATTGATTGCTATTTATTCCATATCTAAATCTAGATTATATGAAACATTATTATTGTAATGTAAAGACAACCAACATTAGTGTCTGGACAGTGTTGAATAAGGAAAAAAACACAGGACAGGTTAATTACTTTTTGAGGCTGGCTCCATTTATCATCAAAACAAAAATAAATAAATAATTTAACCTGATATACTACCATGGAAAACCTGACATTTTTAAAAAGTCTCAACTTAATAAATGTGCATGTTGTGGACCTGACATCCTGGAACTGGGGCTGACAACCTGGGAAAAAAAAACAAAATATAATAATAATGGACTATTTTTAGATAGTTTAGCTCTTTATAGGTTTGTGGGTGGCTCTTAAAAGAGCCGTTGTGGGGAAGTCATGAGGAGGACTTCAAACGCTACTCCGTCGGCTGCCATGGTACTGCTCCCTCCGCCGAGAAGTGTGCCATGAAGACATCCCTCACCCGGAGTGCCTCTCTGGAGGAGTTGTTGGCCGCAACCCGACCCAGACCTGGCAGTGGCTCCTCTCCAGCATGTCCGCGCCCCTCGCAGCAGGTGCCTCTCTCCCCTCCGAACACCTCAGAAAGTTGTGGAGAAGACACGTCGCCTTCACACACTTCTCCGCAACTTCTGGGTGGACCTCGATGAGGCGGCGGTACATCCTCCACTGTGAGGAGAGGATGCCAAAGGCGTTCTCCACCACCAGCCTGGCTCTGGAGAGGCGGTAATTGAAGACACGCCTCTCTGGAGGAAGGGTGCGTCCAGGGAAGGGCCGCATGAGGTTCCTCCGCAGCGGGAACGCCTCATCAGCCACAAAGACATGGGGCTGGGGTCCTCTTTCATCAGCACCGGGAAGAGGCTGGTCAGGAGGCAGATGAAGTGTACCAGCACGGAGAGCCTGTCCAAAGGCGGAGTTTGCCAGAATCCCACCGTCGCTGGTCCTGCCGTACCCCCCAACATCGATCAACCGGAAGCGATACCTCGCATCCACAACTGCAAGGAGAACGATGGAGAATGTTCCCTTGTAGTTGTGGAACTGGGATCCTGAGTTGGGGGGTGCCTTCATTACCACGTGCTTCCCATCCACCGCTCCACAGCATAGAGGGTAGTTCCACCGCTCCTCGAATCCTTCTGCGATGGACCTCCAGTCATCAGTGGTGGGCACAGCCATGTACTCCTCCACAAGACAGTCCCAGATTGCAGTCACAACCTGTTGGACGATCTGGCTCACTGTTGAGACACCAACCCTGAAGCTGGACGCTATGGTCCTGAATGAGTCCCCTGTGGCAAGAAACCTAGAAAATATTTTTATAAGTACACTTGTAGTTACATATTCAACTATATACAATAACCAGTCTGTTTTACTTTAATGCACCATATTTGTTTGTTTGCTAGCAATTTTGCAAGCAATTTAACAAAGTTTGGAATCTTCAAAACAAAAGGGTATATGTGTATATGGTTTAAATCACTAGTGTGCCAATAACCAATAACTGATTATCAAAAGAAAGAGTAACGTTACTACATATTGCTTACAGATAGAGACATTATCACGTCTGCCAAAATAATATTTTATTTTTTAGGTTAACGTTACAGCAGTTAACTGAGTATCACTAGAAAGAGCACCAACAGTGGTATCCGTACCACACAGTTTGAAAAACATTGCTGGCATAGCGTAAATTAACATATATTTAATATACTGTATTTAACATTTTATATACATTTACTAACCGAAGACAGATGGACAGGCGCTCCGCAGCTGGGATAGAGCGCCTGTAGTTGGTGTCCTGAAGGGTGATCCTCGCTCCGATCGCGGGACAACAGGTCATCAAACTGGGCGCGGGACAAGCGGAAGTACCGCTGAAAGCGGCCGTCATCCAGGCGCAGCTCCTGGAGCAAATGATGAAATTCGCCGAACTGGGAACGCCTCCGGAGGGTCTGGTGGACCCAAGTACGGCGACGACGACCCATACGCCGCTGTTCTGCTCTCCAGAGCAAATACAGAGCGGTGACTCTCTCCACGAATGCTCGATCAACATCAGCCATCTTGTAAAAAGATGGCCGTCAACGGATTTCGCCTCTGACGCGCGTCACGCAGCGTAAATTTCGCTTCAAACTTTTGTTTTTTACGGCGTCAATTTCAGCTCTTGACGCGCGAATGGATTCAAAGTGGTCAAGCGTATAACTAGACGCGGTAGGCGCGAATTTGACGCGCTATTCGCGTCCGGTGTGAACGTAGCATAAGAATGCGAACCGACAGACATGCCAATGCAAGTTACTTAAAATTCAGCTCTGACTAACAAAGTAGTCTATCAAAATAAAAACCTCGAATTTACTAAAAAATAACTTAACTATTATCAAGAAATGCAAGAAATATATGCTTACCATGACATTTCTATTTTTCCAGGTTCTCCTCTTATGACCACCTGATGCAGTTTTGGCAGCTCATTGAACCATCGCTGCAATTCATGGTTCGAGTTTCCAGAGCAAGAACTCCAAACGGTGACTCTGCAAAAAGTGCTGCCATGGTATATGATTACAATTACTTTTTACGATTTTATCATGTAATCATAAACATTAATTTCATATTAACAGTAATATCCTATTCTGCATTACAGCAAATGTAAGAATATTTTTTTTAAATATATATTTCATCTGACAGTCTTTACAGCCAATAGATGAACTGTTCCTCTTCCTGAACTACCTTGCCCTTGGATTGAAGCAGAGGGACCTGGCTGATCGGTATGGGATCCATCAATCTACCGTCAGCAGGATCATCCTTACATGGAGCAGTTTTTTGTTCTGTATTCTTGGTTCACAGCGAATTTGGATGCCCCAACACAAAATTAATGAGCACTTGCCAGTAGAGTTCAGAGATTACGCAGACACTACCGTAATCCTGGACTGCACAGAGCTCAGATGCCAAACACCTACCTCCCCTTTGCTCCAAAGTGAAGTGTATTCAAACTACAAGTCCCACTGTACCCTGAAGGGAATGATTGGAATGGCCCCCCATGGTGCTATAACCTTTGTTTCTCCCCTCTTTGCTGGCTCAGTAAGTGACAAGCAGATCTTTGCAGAGTCAGGAATACTTCCATTACTTAGGCAGGATATGGCAATAATGGTGGACAGAGGCTTTCTTGTGGATGACTGTGTGCCCTGTAAAGTGTACAGGCCTGCATTTCTTTCTGGGAAACCTCAGATGCCAGCACACGAGGTCAGGGAGACCCAGGCTATTGCACATCTGAGAGTGCATGTTGAGCGCCTTATTCGCCATTTAAAGGAACACAAATTCTTTGACACGGTTATCCCCATAAATATGTTTGGTAACATTAACCAGCTCTATGTAGTTGCATGCCTTCTGTTAAATTACCAGAGTGGCCCACTTGTAAAAGCTTGGTCTAAATAGATGCATAAAGACCAGTGCGCAGTTCTGTTTAGCATTTAAACTATTTTACTGTTGTTAGCTACTGCTTTTGTTCAATGATAAATAATGGATTTACATATCTACAACTTCATACAGGGATCTGTATTTTTCACCCATTTTCAATTTCATGCTTCCAGTGAATAAACCTACATTTGTTTGTAACTGCCTTTTTTAAAGGGCTCCCCAAAGCATTGTGTATTTTATTGTGGCCATTACAAACAGCATTTAAACAATACTATTTTTAGGTACTAATGAGATATAACCTCAAACACTCATTTATAGGAAAATATGTAATTTAATAAATGAATGATGACATGTTCAACTACTTAATTTGTATACAAGAATTATATTTTATTACAATATATGTGCCAGATGACAATAGTGACACATGAAAACTGCTCAGAAATGTAATTAAAAACCAAACTATTTGAACTTTGTAAAAAAAACTGATTGAAAGGACATTGTCAAGCCAAAAGAATAGGTAGGTAAAAGTAAAAGTAATCAACCTTTTGTTTGATAGTTTTTATGACTCTCCCATCATGGAAGATTCTTTGAATAAACATGTCATCTTCAGTGTAAACAACAAAATCACACCATTCTGAACCAGTGATGAGTAGTTGGCCCTGTATCTGCCAGTAGTATGCATGAGACTGTTTGAGCTGTAGCACCCCATCGGAGACCCTAAGGTAGGCACAGTCTACATAGCTTCTCACATTTGGGCACTTCACTTCCAGCAGTCCAAACACAGGTTCAGCTTTAGGGTCATACACCAACCCATCTGGTGATGAACCAAGCCAAGGTGCATCAGGGTGGATTATGAAACCACAAGGGTAGTGATTTACCTCTTTAACAAAGCAGTATTCTTCTACTGCTTTGGGCTCCATCTGAAGGCCCCTCTTCATTTCTCCACTCTGATAGCCTGGCCGCAAAATTCTCAGTGCCAGGCTCTCTGCTGAGGACTGTCCTCTCACATGGCAAACCTCTCTAGAAATACATTAATATATACAAACACCATAAGTTTTTATATAACATGAAAAACAAAATGCTGACGTTCGTGTCACAAAGTTTACAATTACCTGAATCTAGAGGAAGTCACACGTGGCTTTCTTAATTGATGCCATTCCTTCAGAGTGCTTTGCTGTCTTGTGCCTTTCTCAATTTGGTGCGCCATGACCTCTGATGTTGCTAGAGAATTCATGTGCAGCTGTTGATGGTAGCTTAACACAAAACAGCACTCTGAGGGGCCCAGACAGCAGCCATAAAGAGGTAAGGATGGTCGTGGTGGTGTGGTGGTATGTGGGCAAGTTTTTGGTGGACTCCATGCTGGAAGGTGATAGGAGAGAACACTCCCCTCTTGAACTTTTCCAAAGGCACTGTCCACCAATGGTACATCCCCTGTTATTCCCATTGTTGTTATGGGTGGAGCAGTTTCCCTTGGCATTCCTTGGTATATGTCATTCACACGCAGAACTGACATGTCTGGAAGGTCACAGGTCCGGTCACAGGCCCCTTTGTACAAGTTACTCCTGAAAATATATACAACTGAACAGTTAGACAAGCGTTTATGTACTGTTTGTTATTATCATAAATTAATGCTTTTCATGTCAAATTCTACTTCAGTGTTGCGCTACAGGGATGTTGTGTGTGTATGTGTCTGTGTATGGACATTCAGTTCAATTAGAGATTCATCTTAATCCTAAAAAAGACTAGTCTAAAAATACAAAGAACAATTTTACATTTCCAGTACATATTTTAATTCATGTAGCAGACATCCTGCCCATTTCTACAGATTACCTGATCCCTTCAGCCAATCTTCTCTCCTTGGGCCTAGCTGATAACACTATCATATCATTTGTTGGTCCAGGCTTAAAACCCTGTCAAGAAATGTTGTACAATAACTTATTTACTTTGTGTAAAAAATGTTTAGCTCAAATGATAACATTTTTATAAGGCAGGATGCTGCATGGAGCCTTGAAAGTTGACACGATTTACATGACATAACCAGGAAGAAGTGAAACACATATGTAACATAATATGTTAATTGTGGTAGTGTTGAAAACATCACCTGGGTTCTGGGTTTGTGCCACTGCTGCTCAGACCCTGTGCAGCTGTGAGTAGGGGGGACAGCCATTGCTCCCTGCTGGCTGTAATGTGAGGTCTGGTACAGCAGAGCTGCAACATGATTGCATAGTGCAAGCCCTGCCACACATGAGCAATGACAGCTCAACAGGTTTAGAGTCTTTGAGAACAACCTGTAAAGAAATAATAATAATTATCAATTTATACTACAGCTTATGTGTTTTGAGGTTCAGGTAAATAATTTTATCGAGAGTGGCTGAGATTACTGAAATACATATTTAATAACAGAACTACATGGTCACAGTGTAGCTATTTATGCGTTTTAAACATGCTCACTGTGTACAATGTCAAATGGTGGCAACCTACCTACCTCTACTCTCTGGGAATTTTTACCTGTGTCCACGATGTCTACTACACATAGAGTGTACTATGTACTGTTGAGTAAAATACTTTTTGAAACACACAGTGTAGGCCCTAGTTGGTGCACGGTTCTGTTGGTGCAACAGTAGGCTGTAGGTCCAAACAATATTACAGTCACTATCTATTCTTCAGCCTATTTTATACTGGCACATGTAATTCCCAGAAAGCAGAACTTATTAACATTATTGAACCTGCTCTCATTCCCCTACACTCAAGTTGTGTGGTCTCTCTTTTTTCCTCATCGACCTGAAGCAGCTTGCCCTCACAGACACCTCTCCTGCCTCATTCTTGTCAGAAACTGAGAAACAGAGTCAATGAATTAAGCAAGGACCACATAGCAAGACAAAATGTTATACTAGTGCCAAGCACTGGATATGTCAAGGAGAGTAGCTGGAGACAGATCTATATATCTAAATGCTGTCAATTTAGCGGTTATATTCTGTTTACCAATGCTAAAGTTAAGCTATCGTTGGTCTTTCAACTTAACAGCAACTAACTTACGTTCGACAACGTTAGCTGTCTATAGCTAGCTTAAAGAACGAAACAATTACAGCGTAGTTTTGCCAACTTACCTTCGTAGTCATGGATATAGCTGGATATGTACAGCTTAAATCCCTTTTCACGTTTGCTTGATGACGCCTTTGAATTTGACTGAATCATGCGATGTACATCATTTATGTTGACGCGAGGTAGATCCTGCAGGCAGCGAGTATAGAACATCTCTGACATCTTCGAGAATGACAGTTGACAGTTGACCGGAAATGACTGAGCTGGCTTATCTAAACCAGGAAGTAACCGTGCATATAGCCAATTGTTGAGATAATCTTGGGGGAAGTACATAATACACACCAGTGGCAGCCAATGTTGGGAGGTTTATTATAATGCATTATGTTTCATGTACAGTAAATAGGTTTTACAAATGTAAATCACGTTAAAACTAATACATGGTAATGTGTTACTCATTTGGAAACAACAGTCTTACAGAGGTTTGTGAGGGCACCACATACAGTCACAACATCTTCTAACATGTTAACCTGCGACACTGGAATAACTGTGCAAAATATTAAAGTTTTTCCACCGACCAATAACTCGCTCCACATGGATTCTCACACGAGAAAGTTGTCTAGATGTGTCAACTTCCTGTGCAGAAAGCTGCTTTTTTCCTTTTGTGAAATGAGGGATATGAAGGGTTGCACCATAAGCTGCAAGCTCGTCTCTGATGAGAAATCCCCTGTTGGCTAAAACCTCATCCCCAGGCTCCAAAAGTTCTAAGAAACCTGACTCTTTTGTGATCTGCTTGTCTGAAACCCGTCCACCCCACCCAGGAGATAGAAATGAAATTGCACCAGCTGGAGTGATGCCGATTAAATATTTAATTGTGTTGTTGTGTTTATAATTTGACCAT
Organism: Xyrauchen texanus; assembly: GCF_025860055.1. Lineage (NCBI taxonomy): Eukaryota > Metazoa > Chordata > Actinopteri > Cypriniformes > Catostomidae > Xyrauchen > Xyrauchen texanus. The sequence goes on from NC_068300.1 coordinate 4,544,014, forward strand.
GTCTGGGCCCTAGCAGTCAGATTACTGGGTCTAGCTATGAAAATTTCTGTGCAGTCTATTATGCACCGGCAGTTTTTAAGTTCCGCTTGAATGTTTTTGGCATATTTTTAAGTATTGCGCCCTTACTTGGCCATTTAATGAGTGGCTTAAGGACCAAGGCCATACCAGGGACCCAGCTCCATAAAATATTTGAAATCGTGGTTTTTGATAATTTAAATCTATATGCCAAGTCAGTATTACATAGACCCAACCTTAATTTCATCAATATAACCAACAGGTGGTCTTCTAGTGTAAGTTTTTGGATAATTCTTTCTAAGCTGCCTGTTATTTTTGTAACTAGCCACTCAAAGAGCACGGAGGTCAGTCCGGTGAGAAAAAACAATTGTCCAATGTTGCACTTGACAGTTGTGTAGGAAAATGTAGATTTCTGCAGCTCCTCTTTCTGCTTTACATTTTCTGCTTGTAGTGCCTCAAACTTCTGACACAGGTGTACATAGTCCTCCTGAAGCTGACAGTGTCTCTGGTTCAGGTCATCATATTCCCTCTTTGTAACTGGGATGTCGTCTTCAGCTTTAATAAAGAAAAGTGAAAAATTAGCATGTTCTGCAACCAATGCAGACAATTTCACAATTGGGGGTTCTCACACATTTTAGCAATGATTTTTCAAAACTTTTCCATGATAGAAGAGAAGATACTTTATTGATCACAGGGCGAGATTTTTCATCTGCATTTGACTCATCCAGGGGCCTGTGTACTCATATACAGATATGCAATTAGAGCAGTATGCCTGGCAGGAGCACACACACACCCTGACAATCAATCAGTTAAGATGAAATATATTCATACCTGGACAATGATCCATGCTGCATTCTTGTTTCAGAGTTTTAGAAGAAACACATAGATTTGCTGCCGTTATAGGTCTATCATCTCTCCTCCTTTTCCTATGGTACCTACAATAAAAACAGCAGAAATGTACAGTTATGCAAGAGAGAAAAACAAACTAAATAGAACAGAGGGGGAAATTAAATATTCTTACCTCTCCAACTTTGCTTCGGGGTTCTGGCTCGGTTTTGTGTACACAAACACAGAAGGCACAAAATCAGGACTACTAGAGTCCAATGACGCCTCACCTTCAAATAAAACACACACACACGTTTGTTTTCTAGCCAAATCTACCGCCAGTTTATCAAACTTTATCTGCATTTGAATATTATTCTACATCGTACAGACAATCACAATCGGTTACCAGTTTAATGAGTAAAGTGAAAACTGTGGTAAACATTACTTCGATTACACGCATTACTTAAATATATACATTTCTGCGTTTTAAAACTAGTTGTTTTTGTAGGGTGAAAACATGAAATGCTCTTTTTGGGCAGTGGAACATATTGAGTTCTGTAACTTTTCATATTATCACAACATCGAGAAAATGAATTAATAAAACCAATCAACTTTGGCTTTTGTTTCAACAGAACATCAGCAATTTTGTGTTGCTTAATAAGGATAATTTTGGTGTGTTTGTTTCTTCAATTCTAAGTTTATTTGGATAAAAGCATCTACTACATTAATAAAATCGTCTTTATATTATTTTTCTGTGCTGTATTTTGAAGATTTATATATGCTAAGTAATTATTTTAAATTGTAAGAGTATTTAAACTGGTAAACAATTTACAAGCACACAAGTTTTGTCACAATGCATTGGTTTGTGCTAATCAATGTAGTAGCTCACATGTGTAGGTTGCCAAATAATTCAAATGAAATGAAATGTAGTTTTGTTTGTATTTTTTATCAGTGTTGTCAACAAAGGATGAGATGCAAGGATGCACCATAAGCTGCAAGCTCGTCTCTGATGAGAAATCCCCTGTTGGCTAAAACCTCATCCCCAGGCTCCAAAAGTTCTAAGAAACCTGACTCTTTTGTGATCTGCTTGTCTGAAACCCGTCCACCCCACCCAGGAGATAGAAATGAAATTGCACCAGCTGGAGTGATGCCGATTATATATTTAATTGTGTTGTTGTGTTTATAATTTGACCATGTCTGGGCCCTAGCAGTCAGATTACTGGGTCTAGCTATGAAAATTTCTGTGCAGTCTATTATGCACCGGCAGTTTTTAAGTTCCGCTTGAATGTTTTTGGCATATTTTTAAGTATTATGCCCTTACTTGGCCATTTAATGAGTGGCTTAAGGACCAAGGCCATACCAGGGACCCAGCTCCACAAAATATTTGAAATCGTGGTTTTTGATAATTTAAATCTATATGCCAAGTCAGTATTACATAGACCCAACCTTAATTTCATCAATATAACCAACAGGTGGTCTTCTAGTGTAAGTTTTTGGATAATTCTTTCTAAGCTGCCTGTTATTTTTGTAACTAGCCACTCAAAGAGCACGGAGGTCAGTCCGGTGAGAAAAAACAATTGTCCAATGTTGCACTTGACAGTTGTGTAGGAAAATGTAGATTTCTGCAGCTCCTCTTTCTGCTTTACATTTTCTGCTTGTAGTGCCTCATACTTCTGACACAGGTGTACATAGTCCTCCTGAAGCTGACAGTGTCTCTGGTTCAGGTCATCATATTCCCTCTTTGTAACTGGGATGTCGTCTTCAGCTTTAATAAAGAAAAGTGAAAAATTAGCATGTGCTGCAACCAATGCAGACAATTTCACAATTGGGGGTTCTCACACATTTTAGCAATGATTTTTCAAAACTTTTCCATGATAGAAGAGAAGATACTTTATTGATCACAGGGCGAGATTTTTCATCTGCATTTGACTCATCCAGGGGCCTGTGTACTCATATACAGATATGCAATTAGAGCAGTATGCCTGGCAGGAGCACACACACACCCTGACAATCAATCAGTTAAGATGAAATATATTCATACCTGGACAATGATCCATGCTGCATTCTTGTTTCAGAGTTTTAGAAGAAACACATAGATTTGCTGCCGTTATAGGTCTATCATCTCTCCTCCTTTTCCTATGGTACCTACAATAAAAACAGCAGAAATGTACAGTTATGCAAGAGAGAAAAACAAACTAAATAGAACAGAGGGGGAAATTAAATATTCTTACCTCTCCAACTTTGCTTCGGGGTTCTGGCTCGGTTTTGTGTACACAAACACAGAAGGCACAAAATCAGGACAACTAGAGTCCAATGACGCCTCACCTTCAAATAAAACACACACACACGTTTGTTTTCTAGCCAAATCTACCGCCAGTTTATCAAACTTTATCTGCATTTGAATATTATTCTACATCGTACAGACAATCACTAATGTAAACGAGGATTACTAGAGTCCAGTAATGCTTCATCGGCAAATAACACACACACAGTTTGTTTACTAGCCAAATCCAACACCAGCTTATTGTACTAGCTGCATGTGGTCATCAAACTTCAGCTGCATTGATAAACTACACCGTAGAAAAAAAACAAAAAAAAACTACACCGTAGGCTACAGACAATCAATAATGTAAACCATGCTTTCCATTAAACTCAAGAGTACATAGATAAACTTACCTGATATGAAGTGGGCGCTGCAGACGCAAGCATTTTTTATTATGTCCTCGCTCCAATCAACACGTTTAATCGCCTGCAGCCACAGGCGCCGCCGGTTCTTCTGCAACGGCCGTGATCCTGTCAGAATCCTCTAAAACTTAAGCCCCTTGGTGGAATATCGATTAGTGCAACCGTAAACATAACAACCAGACATTTTGATGCTGGGAAACCGTTTTGATACACTTTCGGAGTTGCTAACACGTTAGAGCCAGTGGGGAAACAACACCACTTCCGTTGCCAAAATGCGCGCGCAACTATTTGATCACGTGGGCTGTAAAAGGGTCTATTGGGCCACGCCGACTTGTGTTCGTAAAGAATTCAGCTGCGCATGTGTGCAGATAATAACTCGCGCTTGTGTATATCTGTACGCGCGTGGGACTTCATTACTCGCGGTATTGTTATTTCTGCTCGCGAGTTGTTAATTTGTGTGCACAATCATATTTTTTGTGCTCGAGTTTGTGCTTTGCAAGTTCTGCAGGTTTACATTTTACATGCGATCTGTGTCATGGTGCTCACACTGTTGTGATTCACTTGCGCGCTGTGTTTATGCGCTTGCGCTGTTTTGTCCAACAGTTAACGTCATAGAACGAGATGCTGCGCTTCATTGCCGCACTGGGATGCCCCAGGACTGCACTTCAGACAAATAACTGACGATGCACCTGTGACGCATCTATTTATAGCCCTGCTACAGGTGCATTCAATTGATGTCACCAGCAGACGCTATAAATTCTAGTCAATTTCATTGACGTGTTGCGCACATATTCACAGCTGGTCACACCTAAAGCTGTTCCCAAAGCGCTAAAATCAGCTCGTTCCCTTTTTATCAGGGAACAGGGGTTACAGTCAAGTAACCAGAGACGTTTTCTGCTAGTGAATAGTCCTGGTAAACCTCGGTTACCAGTTTAATGAGTAAAGTGAAAACTGTGGTAAACATTACTTCGATTACACGCATTACTTAAATATATACATTTCTGCGTTTTAAAACTAGTTGTTTTTGTAGGGTGAAAACATGAAATGCTCTTTTTGGGCAGTGGAACATATTGAGTTCTGTAACTTTTCATATTATCACAACATCGAGAAAATGAATTAATAAAACCAATCAACTTTGGCTTTTGTTTCAACAGAACATCAGCAATTTTGTGTTGCTTAATAAGGATAATTTTGGTGTGTTTGTTTCTTCAATTCTAAGTTTATTTGGATAAAAGCATCTACTACATTAATAAAATCGTCTTTATATTATTTTTCTGTGCTGTATTTTGAAGATTTATATATGCTAAGTAATTATTTTAAATTGTAAGAGTATTTAAATTGGTAAACAATTTACAAGCACACAAGTTTTGTCACAATGCATTGGTTTGTGCTAATCAATGTAGTAGCTCACATGTGTAGGTTGCCAAATAATTCAAATGAAATGAAATGTAGTTTTGTTTGTATTTTTTATCAGTGTTGTCAACAAAGGATGAGATGCAAGGAGCTTCCTCCAAAACCCCAAGTTTGATTGTTAACACTGACTCTTCCGATGAAGTAGACGGCCTGCATGAAGAAAACAAGAAGGCGAAAAGAAAAAAAAGTTGATTCTTCATCCTTTTCCGATGAATCTGTATCTTATTCCACCTCTGATTCATCTGTTTCCTCTTCACCCCACAAATCGAGGAAACATAAGGAAAAATCAGAGAAGAAAGCAAAACACAAAATGTAAAAAAGCAGAAGATTTATGTTGTCATTGTCATAATGGTGTCCTAAAGTTCTGGGAACAGTCTTAGAAAAAATGTTGTCTAGAGATACGTTATCAAAACCAATGCCATAAATAGTTTTCACATCTCAATTAACATCATAGAAAGCTAAATGAATATTCGGTGTAACCAACTTTGTTCATGTAATCCCAGACTCAATAATGATGAGATCAGGACCTAATGGGGGTCGTACCATATGTGGCTGTGAACTCTCTGTGATTGATGTTGTCACAACAGACGATAGTCTTATTGAGTTACTAATCATGCACCTTTTTCCTCTCCCAGTGTTTCTACCAGAGCATGCAACACAAAGATACAGAAAGGTCCTGCAGTACCTGGAACAGGGAATCCCCAAAATGCTGGCGTACCACAAGTGTGGGGTGGACCGCAAAACATTTGTAGATACTGCAGCAATAGCTGAGCTAGAGGCTTGTGATGTTGAAGCCTACAAGACCTTGCGCGAAACGTTCCATAGAGGCCAGAAACTGTCACAGTTTGCAGAACAATGCAAAGAAATGTGCATGAAGGAGCCACTTTGAAGTGTCATTGTCCAAAAAAAGGGACAATTGACCTTTGTCAAAAAAAATAAAGTAACTTGATTTAATACACACCTGTGTCAGAGAAACATTGCTCAGTGTTCAGGTTCAGGTCTTGTGAGTGCGAAGACATTTATTTTATTTCTTGAAGTTTTATCTGTTGTTGTTTGGTCAGTTTTTGGTCATTTGATGTAAAAGTTTTGAATTAAAACAATGCTTTCTTTATTACAGTGTTCACTTTCTGTTTGTTTTCTAGTGTGGAAATAAAATGTAAAAAAATATTGAAAGCATGTTATCAACACTTATAATTTGTCATCTTGTAATGTGGAATTACAGTTCTGTACCAGATAATCATTCATTAATGGGGTTCCCTGTATTTTCGCTTTAGAATACTGTTCCAGGTTGTAAGTAATTCCCTCATAATTATGTGGTAATTCTGTATTAATTACTCATGGGTTCCCTGTATGTTCCCTTCCCCTCAGTCATTGCCTTACATACAGGAATCATTTACCCAAATGTAATATAAATCATAAAGCTGCCTGAGGTAAGTGGGCTAGTCACTTATAGTGGGGATGGGGTTCCATTCCATAGTTGATTTCTGGTTACAGACCACACTCACAAAGCAATTGACCATACAGGCCAAAACTACTAAATTCACTGTAATGACTCATTTTGGGAGTGTAGTAATTCCACGAAATGCTTATTGCATTTCCATAGTAATAATAACAATAGAAGTAAGGAAGAAGAAAGGGCCACAACCTGAATAATGTAATGGCTAATTTTTATTATATTATTGTAATTAATTATAATTAATCGACTGTTGATTAGTAGTTACTTAATAGTTATTTCTCCTGAAGCTGTATTAGTAGATAATTAAAAGTAGTTCATTATGAGGCATGACTGAATTAAATAGTTATTGATTAGCTAATTGTTACTTAACACAACTATAAAATGCTATTACATACTGATTAGTTAACACATCTTCCTTAGTAGTTAATAGTAGTGACTTAAGTGTTAATGAAGAATTACCTATTAGTTCTGCAGTAATTCCTTATTAGTTATGCATTAATTAAGATACAGTATTATAAAGTGTTACTGATATTTCTTACTTTAAAGAACTGTTAAGATGAATCTGAATCATTACATTTATGGCTGTACAAAAAAATTAAGGTTGAAGACTCCTTGAATAGACACATATGAAATATGAGATATGGATTAAATATGGAAAATCTGTATTGTTGGCAAACTGACAAATGACCTTTAAAACACACCTGTGTTAATACAGACACACAAAACAGCCAATAGGAATGAATCTAAAGAAGATCGGGGCGGAGCTATGACATCACTGCAGCTCAGTGAAAGTGAAACTGATTTAAACAGGAAGACTTTAAACGTTTTCTCTCTTTAAAAAGGCGGAATATTTATTCATATTTATTCAATATACGTGGTAAAATTAAGAGTTCACAACTGATACTCACTCACAGGTAAGTGATCATAGAAATATAAGAGAAATTTCCCTGAACAGGTTTCTAAAGTTAGTGGTCTGATTCAGAGGAGTTTGTGTCACACTGGAATAAAGTTACACAAAACCAGATTTAACCATGAGTTAATAACATGAACTACTTTACTGAATTGTTATCAGAACGTTATTAAAAGTACATAATTTAATCGGTTATGAAGCAAAGTTTAATGTGTCTGTCATGTTGTCAGATAACTTGAAGGTGTCAGAAACAGGAAGTAGTTGAACTGCAGACAGAATGAACACGTGCAGTGAAAATGTTTCACCTTTTACTGTTTAGGAAAACTATTGAAGGGAAACTAGGAAGACAATTTGTTCTGTCCAATAACATTTCCCTGTATGTGAATTGTCTGTACTGTAAGAGGTGCTGTAGATGTTCTGTACATGATCAGAATGGTGTACTAGCATACTGCTAACAGAATACTGCACACTAAGTACTGAAATCAGCTTTAAACTTCAACATTTAGTACTTTGGATTACAGACACTCAGAAGTGAACTGAATGTCCTCTTGAGAAGGTCATCTTTAATATTTAACACACTTTGGTCATGTTTCATGCTGTGAAATGAGATGTTGGAGTGTTGTGTCCTAAACAGGATTAAAGAGAGGAAGAGCAATGGCAGAATCTTCAACACCACCAAAACAAAATCCAACAAGGAGAAACAGTTTGAATGAACCTCCAAGTAAGTCAGTAACATAGAAAAGAAATAAATAATTAATTAATAAATATCATAATCAACATTAAGTAATGCACCTCTCTTCTTAGTTCTTTCTTTGAGACATTTTTCTTTCTTGACAATAACATTCTTCATATGCTATATAATCATTTTAAAATATCCATCCATCCATCCATCCATCTTCAACCGCTTATCCGAAGTCGGGTCGCGGGGGCAGCTGCTCCAGCAGGGGGCCCCAAACTTCCCTATCCCGAGCCACATTAACCAGCTCTGACTGGGGGACCCGAGGCGTTCCCAGGCCAGTGTGGAGATGTAATCTCTCCACCTAGTCCTGGGTCTTCCCCGAGGCCTCCTCCCAGCTGGACGTGCCTGAAACACCTCCCTAGGGAGGCGGCCAGGGGGCATCCTTACCAGATGCCCAAACCACCTCAACTGACTCCTTTCGACACAAAGGAGCAGCGGCTCTACTCCGAGCTCCTCACGGATGACTGAGCTCCTCACCCTATCGCTAAGGGAGAAGCCCGCCACCCTTCTGAGGAAGCCCATTTTGGCCGCTTGTACTCGCGACCTAGTTCTTTCGGTCATGACCCAGCCTTCATGACCATAGGTGAGGGTAGGAACAAAAATTGACCGGTAGATCGAGAGCTTTGCCTTTCGGCTCAGCTCTCTTTTCATGACAACGGTGCGATAGAGCGAATGCAATACCGCCCCCGCTGCCCCGATTCTCCGGCCAACCTCCCGCTCCATTGTCCCCTCACTCGTGAACAAGACCCCGAGGTACTTCAACTCCTTCACTTGGGGCAAAACCTCATTCCCAACCTGGAGCATTTTAAAATAATTTAATAAAAATGGTACAATTCAGAAATGTTGATATGTTTTCACTCTGTATTTCCAGTCGTGTCGTCCTCCAGTAGTGCACTAAATGAGGAGCTTCAGTGTTCAATCTGTCTGGATGTGTTCACTGATCCGGTCACAACTCCATGTGGACACAACTTCTGCAAGACCTGCCTGAATGACTGCTGGAAAAACGCTCAGGACTGCAACTGTCCGTTATGTAAAGAAACATTCAGCAAAAGACCCGATCTGGAGATTAATACAACACTTAGAGAGGTTGTGCAACACTTTAAGGAAAAGCAAAAGTTGAATTTGGGTAAATCTGAAGTTCTCTGTGACATCTGTGATGAAAGAAAGCAGAAAGCCGCGAAGTCTTGTCTGACATGTCAAAGCTCTTACTGTGAAACTCACCTGGAGCCTCATCGGAGAGTTCCGGGTCTGAAGAAACACAAACTGATGAACGCTGTGGAGAATCTGGAGGATTATATATGCCAGAAACACGAGAGACCTCTGGAGCTGTTCTGCAGAGATGATCAGATGTGTGTGTGTTTGTCCTGCACTGAAGGAGACCACAAGACTCACAACACTGTTCCTATAGAGGACGAGAGTGCAGAGAAGAAGGCAAGAGTTACTGATATTCAGTCAATAATTATTTTGGAGATGGAAAAGCTGTTGAGTGATGAAATGTGTCTGTGTTGTTCTCTGTCTGTAGAATCAGCTGGTAAAGACACAGACAGACGTGCAGCAGATGATCCAGGACAGAATGAAGAAGATTCAAGACATCCAACACTCTGTAGAGATGAGAAATGTGAGTCAAATTTAGTTTCAATCTTCTTTATAAATAAAGGTGCTGAATTAAATCCATTTAAACTGTGACTTGATCTCATCAGAGAAACACAGAAGAAGAGAAGTCATCCAGTGTTGAGATGTTCACGGCTCTGATCCGCTCCATTGAGAGATGTCAGACTGAAGTTGTTGAGATGTTGGAGGAGAAGCAGAAAGCAGCAGAGAAACAGGCTGAAGATCTCATTAAAGAGCTGGAGCAGGAGATCAATGAGCTAAAGAGGAGAAACTCTGAGCTGGCGCAGATCTCACACACTAAAGATAATCTTGATCTCCTACAGGTCAGTGTCCATCTCTATCATCAATGAGAATGATTAGAAAACACTCCTCATGCTGATGGATTTCTCCTCTCTCCTGCTGTAGATTTACTCGTCCTTGTACAGGCCTAAAAACACTAAGAACTGGACTGAGATCAGTATTGACACTCACGTGAATGTGGACACTCTGAATACAGTTCTGACTCGACTCAAGAACACTCTAGATGAGACTCTAGATCAAAATGGTAAGTGAATATCAAATGCATTGTAGTTTTATTTTATTTTCTATAAACAGCTGATGATGTTTTCTTGTGATTTGTGTTGACAGTATTGAGGCGGATGCAGCAGTATGCAGGTACAGTGTGTGATCTTCACTGTTCTCTCATATACACTTACAATACTTTACATTTATATACTGACAGCTGACTTAATGCACTACACTTTCATTATATCCTGTATTTAATATCACATATATCAACATGTTTGTATTCTGAAGTGACTGATATTCTCTGATCTCTCTCAGTGGATGTGACTCTGGATCCTGATACAGCTCATCCTGGTCTCATCCTGTCTGATGATGGAAAACAAGTGAGAGATGGAGACATTAGACAAAAACGTCCAGATAAACCAGAGAGATTTGAACTATATGCAGATGTTCTGGGAAAGAAGGGATTCAGTTCAGGCAAATTTTATTTTGAGGTGCAGGTGAAGGGAAAGAGTAAGTGGGATATAGGAGTTGTCAGAGAATCCATTAACAGGAAGGGAGAGATCGATCTGACTCCACTGAATGGATTCTGGACTGTGAGGTTGAGGAATGAGAATGAATATAAAGCCTGTGATAATACTCTGGTCTCTCTTTGTTTGAGAGTGAAGCCACAGAAAGTTGGTGTGTTTGTGGATTATGAAGAGGGTCTGGTCTCCTTTTATGATGTGGAGTCCAGCTCTCATATCTACTCTTTCACTGGTCAGTATTTCACTCAAACACTCTTTCCATTCTTCAGTCCAGGTCTTAATGATAAAGGTAAAAACTCAACTCCACTGATCATAACACCCGTCAGTTATACGTAATTAATTTACACCCCAAAAATATGAAAAACTACATGAACATATTTAATTTGGAAGACAAGTTCATATAGAAATAATCAAAGTTTAACAATATTTTAAATGTAACAATGTAAAATATTTTATTATTAATATAATTATCATTAAATGCTTTCACATTTTCAACTTGAAGATCTAATAGATGCAATATAAAGTTTCTAAAGATGCATTTAAGGCAGGAGTTCTTAAATAAGAAATGTTGTGTTTACCTGGGACCCAAACTAATACAACACTGTACAATATACTGTATTTCTATATCCGTTTATTTATACACTTTTATGACAAATCTTTTTTCAAAGACTTAAAACTTATACATTTAAAAACACTTGAACATGAATACAAACACATTATCAAATTGTATATATATATATATATATATATAATGTTTTAACTGGAAAATATATCACCTCAAAGCATCATATTTTGTTGCTCCTACATACATGTAAAAAGGCAACTGCTTTTATTTACAGGTATTGTCTCTACAATAACACTGCCGTAACAAGGTATTATTCATAAGACAAAGATTCTGTAAGTTTCTTACACAGTTTGAAAGTCTTACCATATGAATGTAAAGCTTAAGGCCTAGTAATAATAATTTCAGTAATTATGGTATTTTGGCAGAAACTATGTAATCAATAATCAGATTGCTCTTTTGACTCACAAGCAGCCATTAAGAATCAGCCTACACCCTAGTAATATTCAAGAGCACACTAGCAACCGTGTAGCAACACCTATTTCTCAGCACCAGAATTATCATAGAGACATGGGGTTGGGCACTTTTAACTCAGGCTAGCAAGCAGCTTTTCAATATGACCCTGGCAACTGCCTAGCAACTATCAAGAGCACCTTATAAACCATACAGACACACCATATCTCAGCACAAGAACACTGTAAAGACATGGGGGTGGGTTGTTTCGACTTAAGACAGTGTACTGAGGCCTTTGAAAGGACATTGTGGTGATGTGTTTAGCCATGGCAGGCAGCACCAAAGTTTTTCTTCAGACAACGTACACATCTCATTCAAATCTAACGTTTCAGTGAGAAATCAATCGAGCCAGTAGCTCCCCAAGTTACAACAAATAGCTTGCACTTATGAATAAATCACATTGTTTGTGATAGAAGCAAGAGAGGAAAATGCATATCCATGAACAACTCATTCAATGAAACACAAATAGCTACTCATTAACACACAGTTTAGCTTTCAGTCTTTCTCTTCACTTGAGTCGGCTAGTAATAACATCTCTGCAAATTAGGGTTCGCTACACAAGGAAAACAACGGAAAAGCACGAGCGGTGAATGGATAGATCCCTACTTAGAAATCGTTCACTTCAACTGGCATCACAATCAACCTACATGTTTTAAATAATGTAAATTATCACATAAAATGAACAGGAAAGCATTCTCTTCATATCTGCATATGGTAATCTCTATCTGTAAAATAATAAAGGCCTCTCAACAACTTCTTTTGTTAGTACAGCTTTGTTATTACAAGACACAGTTGCAAGCTGTTTCTTGTTCTGCAAGAGGATGTGTCTATAGGAATGTATTTCCTGTTTCTGTACTCTCATGTATCACACATAGCTCAAACATATATAATGATGAGCTGGACAACAAACGTTGAAGAAAGATCTGATACACTCTGGTGTCTGTGTCACTTCTTTCTTCCCTCAGCTGAGGCTTCTAATCGAGACCAGGACTGCAGATCAAGAATAATCAATCAAAAATATTGCATGACAAAAAGTACCTAACAAAACTGGGGGCTTGTCCGGGATCTCTCCAGACAGGTAAGACTGATTTATTATCAATTATTAACCTGTCTGATGAAAGATTGAAGATTACGTAGTTTAATTTGGCTTGATATCATTAATAACTCTGCATGCGGGGGCCTCTTCATAGAGACAATATTGCCCTATTAAAAATAGGAAGGAGGTTTTAACTCATCACCGCTGCAGCAGTTTAAAATTGATCCTAATTCTGGTGTGAATAAGGGGACGGAATTGTATTGAGGAAAAGACAGAGAATACAGATTCATATCCTAGAGATGGCCCATTTAGTGATCAATTCATGAGCGAATCCAAATCTATGGTTAAAAGAGTGTGGGGGGACCCTCAGTGGGATTATAAGTACATGAAAGAGTCATATGAGGTGTGAAGAAAATGAAACCACTCTGGGACCAAGGTCCTGAACGAAAAGAGGCCAATCAAATGCACGTTGCTGCCTCTGTGTCAGAACAACCGCCTAAATATGATATTGTCGTGAACAGCCCCTTAACCCCTAGTACCCCAACGACACCATGCACACTATTATATCCAGACTTAAAACCATTTAAAGGCAACACATTCGCTGCAGCCGCGGCCATAGTCAAAGACATGAGCGAAGTTACAACAGCGGCATTTCCTTTTATCCAGTGCCCAGACGGATATAAAATCATTCCACAAGCAATGTCAGAGGTGCTGGCTATATGCAAAGAGTTACCCGACCCAGTTAAATCATCCCCTACAATACGTGAATATTTTAAAGAAACTCACGACATACAGTCAATTGCCAGAATGCGATTATCGATTCATCTTGTCCAAAACATTATCTCCAGATATAACTGAAACAGGGTTAGTGGACAAAGTGCCTTTGCTGGACTCGAAATTCGACCAGCCATGAGTAGAGGAAGGAAAAACCAGGTCAGGAAAAGGCTTTAAGGGAACAAACATAGACTGGGCATGGGGAGATGATGATGTATTACCGATGTTTTTTTAGAGACCTCCTCAAATTCCTGCAGGGCATGGCCGCATCCAGACAAGATATAACATATCCGGCTAATACGAAAAAACAAAGGGACAAAGGTCCAGTGGCATTCTTTGCTCGGTTTAAGGCTTTGTGGATCGATGAATCATCCCTTTCAGCTGACGATGACCAAGCAATCCTATTTATAAACACCTTCTTAAACAACATGGACCCTGATCCCACTTGATTATTTCGTAACACAACAGCTGGTTTGACCGGGATGACAATTTCCGAATTCGGATGGCAACTTCGTGAGCTGTCCACCGCTGGGGCCTTCAAGGGCTGTCAGCGTACCTCCTCCAAAACGGCGCCAACAATGGCTCAATTTACGCCACAAAATGCGCCCCGAGCGTATGAATCTCGGACATGACATTACTGCAGAAAGCAAGGACATCTCAGATTGTTGTAAATGAATGAGAGACCAGAGAGAACCACAGTGGCATGACCGACATGACAGACAGCAGGGAGTCCGCTCTGACCCACTGCGAGAAAATGGCCCAAACAACCGTTCCACACCTCAATACCCAACAGAATGGACACCCCGCTAAGGAAGCCCACAGAGCACTGAGTCCTGCACTTTTGCATTAGCATCAATGCTGTGTTTCGATAACTCGGCACTGCCTTTTTTATTGTTAAATGTTGACCACAAACCGTATACCTTTCTCGTCGATACTGGTGCAACTAAAAGTTCATTAACAGTGCATTGCTATGAATGCTCTATTATGGTGTCGGATATGTGCACTACCATTAACTAAATTCCAGCAGACCACACTCATTTTACTGTTATTTATTTGTGTTCTGTCTTCTTCGTCGCACCCACTACGCAGCCCCTGTTCGCATTCACAAATGGAGTCCAACAGTACACTTGGACCAGGATGGCCCAGGAATTTAGAGGCTCATCTGCTGTGTTCTCTGCTGTAGTGCACACTACCCTCAAAGACACAAAGCTGCCACCACAGACCTGTCTGCTACAATATGCTGATGATATCTTGGTACCCATCCCGATGCTGAGTCCTGTACAATAGCATCGATGATTGTTTGCAACATGCTCAATCACGCGGGTTTCAAGGCTTCCAAAGACAAGCTACAATGGGTGAAACTGAAAGTTAACTATCAGGGTCATGAGCTACAGAAAGGAACAGTTTAGTGAACTACTGTCGAGCATGGGTGCCAAACTGCTCTTTATATGACAAAATACTGAGAGAAGCAACATTCTCAAGAGCTGAGGAACCTATCAAGTGGACTGCTGAAATGGACATGGCTTTTAAACATCTACGAAACGGCCTCAGCTCTCCACCTGCACTAGGCTTACCGAATTATGATGAACTATTTCATCTCTACATGCACGAGGCGGCAGGCACAGCAGCAGCGATCCTCGCTCATTCCCATGGTGGAACATATAGACCAGTGGCATACTTGTCAAAAATGATAGATGCAGTAGCCAAAGGCCTCCCTGCACATTTGCAAGCATTGGCTGCAGCGGCGTTGATGGTACAACATGCAGAACGCATTGTTCTATCACATCCATTGGTCATGCACATCTCTCACCAGGTAGGAGCAATCATGCACAACGATACCACACAACACAAGACAGCACAATGTCAATCGGGGTATGAAGCTATTTTAATGGCTACTGCTAATCTGACTGTGAAACCAACAACCGTTGTACATGGCCCGACTTCATCATTACACAAATTGCTAACTAAAGGTGAATTTTACAACGATTAACATGATTGCCTCGATCGGCTGAAAACATGTACTTCCTGCAGGCCGGATGTTTCATCATCTGCCCTGGAGGAGGGGGACCATTGGTAAATTGACGTGTCCTGTTCCAAGCCAACTGGTTCTGTATACGGAGTGTTTATGCTGTAACGGAACTTCTGAATCGATTTATTGAAGCTTATGCACTCCCATATAAATCTGCACAAGCTGCTGAGTAGTTTCCATTGTTCAGAGCATGCCAATTGGCTAAAGGTAAATAAATGTATAAAGGCAAAGACTCAAAGTATGCTTATGGGGCGGTACATGATTTTGCTTGAATGTGGGAGGAAAGAGATTTCAAGACAGATGAATGCAAACCCATATCACATCATAACCTGGTTTCAGAATAATTGAGAGCAGCACAGTTGCCTGTAAAATTGCAAAAAATCCAAAGTTACACAACTACTCGAAGGAATTGAACATAAATTTACATTTCAACATACCGTATCACCCACAGTCGGCAGGCGTGGTTGAACTGACAAATCGGATATTAAAAATATGCTTAAACAAAGCCTGCACCGAAACCGGAAGAACATGGGTTGATGTTCTACCAGCTGTGTTGACTGAACTCAGAGGTGGTGATCAAGGAATATGTGGATTCTCTGATCAAAACATTGAATGGCATAAATGGTGATATTTCTCTTTCTATACCTATACCTATGCCCACAGAAAAGCCCACTCATTCATTTGTTCCAAACCAGCAGGTCCTGATGAAATGTCTGAAACGAACCAAGTTAGGTGAGCCTAATTACCTGAGTCTGACTACTTTACTGGCGGTGACCAGAACAGGAGTGCTGACTGACCATGAACCGCAGTGGATCCATGCAAGCTGCACGAAGCCTGCACCGGAGGAGGGCCTTACTGATTCAAGGGTGAATGGTGAAACCACTGGAGGAGCTGAACATGCAGCGCCAGTGCCCAACCAGGAAAAAATTCCTACTGTCGCTCTGCATATGGCAGGCAGTCGTTCTTGCCTACGCCCATTCAGCGTCAACACATCAGCAAGGACTCACAAGTGTAATTCCAATTCCTAGAAATAATGTATGGTGGTTGTGGATGAACAACACTGCTGGTGGTAAATGATCACAAACAGCGATTTCTTATGTTATCCCCGTGCCAATGAATACAACAACATGCTTAACTCATCAGGAGGAGCTGATTAATAGGAGGCCTCCATGTTTGACCTATACAATCAATCCGCCACTATCCAGTACCGACAAAACAAATCGGACCTGCACTAATGTAACAACAGTGCTTCTGTGATTCAATATGCCCTTTTAACCATTTACTTTACAGGGCCAGTGGACATGTTAACGAAACTATGCTGGATAATTCCCAATGAACCAACTGGCCAGTGCCAGGTGCCAGTCCACCCAAGCTGGTTTCCTGGGTCAAGTTCAAGAAGACTGAATGTTACAAATTCTCTGATACGGGTAACAAAACTTCCTCCAATAAAACAATTGTTTCTGATCAAATACTGTTCTCAGGTGAAGGGAACCAATGCCAACCACATATACTCAAATCAAAGCATCTGTGTATCCACACAAACATTTAACAATATGAGAGGGGTGGCAGATGTGTGGTGGGTATGTTCTGGTAATGGTTCAGAACTCTTTATCACACCCCCAACACCATTTGATGGTTTATGTTTTATGGTAATGTTACAGGAAGACGTTTCTGTTATGAAGATACGGGTAAACACCCAGAAACGAAGGTACCTAAAAAGTGATGCCTCAATTGACCCTGAAGTATATCTAGACAGTGTTGGATCAGATGTTATTATATTATAATCAGCCACGTTTCTTTAATAAAACTAAACAGGCCTTCGATTTGGTAAAAGAACAATTACATGCCGCAAGTGAAATGACTAAACAGAATCGTAAAGCTGTTTCCTGTTCTGCAAGAGGATGTGTCTATATATATATATATATATATATATATATATATATATATATATATATATAATGATGAGCTGGACAATAAACGTTGAAGAAGGATCTGATACGCTCTGGTGTCTGTGTCACTTCTTTCTTCCATCAGCTGAGACTCCTAATCGAGACGGGACTGCAGATCAAGAATAATCAATCAAATATATTCCATGACAAAAAGTACCTAACAGTATCAATAAAATTGTACTAGGGCTCATGACAGTAAAAGGGGTCTAGAGATGTCCCTATTGCGAACTGAAGAGGTGCTACTGTTAATGCCGTCTGATCATGAGTAATTCAATAAAGATGTTTGAATACACCTCAACTTGTAACCTGTGTATCATTATACTGTATCTATGCCCAAAGGGGAACAGTTGGGTTACATAAAGGTGTTATAATCTCTTTTTTGTGTGCTTACTTTGTTTTTTGTTTTCAGCCCAATGGTCATGTTTTCATTTAGGGATCACAATTACAATTCTTGTAAATTACATGATGTTTGTGTGCTGTCTTGTTAATTGCATCTCTTTATACATTCAGAGGGTGTGGCCCACTTTGAATCAGTCACATTGCTTGGCTTTGTGCCAGGTGACAACCTTTTTTTTTTGAGGTGCAATGAGGAGATCTCAACATCTGCAGCTGTGATTAAGAGTGATTATTACTCACGCATTGGACATCGCTCTGATTCACGAGTCCCGCACTTGTGAGTCTATGGCCAAGTTCACAATGGCATACTATCCATACTGCTTTCAATGTTTTTGCCAAACACAGAAATAACAGCAAGAGTAGTATGTAGTAAGGCATTCACTACATGGTCTAGATGTTCTGTGGAGGGCGCCACAATACGTTACTGTAACACGCAGGGCGCATTTTGTTCTAAACAGATTGGACAAATGCTGAAATTGGCTCAGTAGATCGGCGCACCCAAAGCGATGGCGCACTATATGTTGTATGTTATAAGTTATAAATTAGCTGAACAGATATTAAATGGAACTAACGGAAGAGCATCTAGCATGTTAGCCATATAATGCTTTGTACAATACCTATCCTGTCCTAGACAATGGAAATAACATTGAATCCCTAGAAGTTTAAAGAAATGTCTTTCTTAATGTTTTTCCCAACCAATTCCCTAGTGATATTTCTTATGTGGTGTTACAATCTATTTTGAAAACTAGTCAACAATGACCAAAACATCCTTTTAACCCTTAATCTATCAGGCATGACCCCTACCATCGTATCATCTATGTAACATCATGTGAGCAGTGTGAAAGGGAACTGAAAATTACACTATCCAGTTCAAAATAATTGTTTATAAAAACTATATTCAGATTAGTTTTTACTTTACTAAAGAAAATGCAACATTAACCATGCAATTAAACCAAAGCCCTTCAAAACCTGATGAATAATATTAATTTGTTTCCATTAAGGTAATTTTTAATCACTGTGATCACTTTCTGTTTCTGTAGCTGATCTGATTGATTGAAACTTTTCCCACATGAAAAGCATTGGTATGGTTTCACTCAAGTATGGATTCTCTCGTGTCTTTTCAGGTTTTGAGACTGAGTGAAACTCTTTCCACAGTGTGAGCACTTATAAGGTTTTTCTCCAGTATGAATTCTCTTGTGTGTTATCAGGCTTCGAGACTCAGTGAAACAATTTCCACAGTGTGAGCACTTGAAAGGTTTCTCTCCAGTATGGATTCTCTCGTGTTTTTTCAGGTTTTGAGACTGAGTGAAACTCTTTCCACAATGTGAGCACTTGTATGGTTTCTCTCCGGTGTGAATTCTCTCGTGTGTTTTCATGTTTCGAGACTGAGTGAAACTCTTTCCACAATGTGAGCACTTGTATGGTTTCTCTCCAGTGTGAATTCTCTTGTGTGTTTTCAGGTTTTGTGACCAAGTGAAACTCTTTCCACAGTGTGAGCACTTGTGAGGTTTCTCTCCAGTATGAATTCTCTCGTGTGCTTTCAGGGTTTCTGAATTATTGAAACTCTTTCCACAGTGTGAGCAATTGTAAGGTTTTTCTCCAGTATGAATTATTTGGTGATGTTTCAATATGCCAGCAGTAATAAAGGTCTTTCCACATTCAAAGCACATATGAGCACCCACGCCGGTATGTATTTTCTGGTGTTCTTTAAAATAGGATGGGTTTGCAAAACTCTTTCCACAAAAAGAACACTTGTAAGGCTTCTCATTTCTGTGAGTTTTCAGATGTAGTTTTAAGCTTGATATCAAAACAAATGTTTTGCCACACTGATCACATTCAAATGGTCTTTCTCCAGAATGACAGCGGAGATGATTCTTGAGACTAGCTGCATATGCAAAACTCCTTCCACACTGATGGCACGTGAAAGGCTTCTCTCCAGTGTGAATTCTCATGTGTACATCAAGTGTTGTTTTTATAATGAAACTTTTTCCACATTGAACGCATGTGTAAGGCTTCTCTCCAGTGTGGGCTCTCATGTGTATATTAAGGTTGCTTTTAAAAGTTAAACTTTTTCCACATTGAGAACGGGAAAGAGATTTCTTGGATGCTCTTCTTTGAGGCTTTTTTGGTGAGAAATGATTAGTCTTTGAGCCACTCAAAGATTTTTTTCCAGGATGTTTATGATACAGACGTTTCTTCTCCACTTCATTCAGTTCTTGACATTCCTCTTTCACTTCCATTAGCTCTACAATGAACAAAATAAATTAATTCAAAAGGGACAAATGTGAAACATCAAATTGAACACCAATTTAATGGCAAAACACAAATGTTCAGTGTATATTTTTGATTTTTGGAGTGCAAGATGTATATATATTTAGATCAAGGGTGCTCACACTTCTATGGCAACAGATCTAACTTTCATAATGTTATTATATTAAGTTTTATAGTATAAGTAAGATGTACAGTGTTCTCATGATGCCAACATTTTAGTAGTCTGTACCTTTATCAGTGAAATTTGATGATTCTCAAAACCAAAGCAAAAACGAATACAATTTTTTAAAATTAAGTAAATATTGTTTACATTTTCCAAGTAATTATTCAGGAAGTAAACAGTTAACAAAGGATCAAATAATAATAATAAATAACAGAACAAATAACACAATATAACAACAGATACAAATAAAGAAAACAAGATTTTAAGTTAATGTTAAAAATAATGATTTTCTGATGCTTTGCAATCTTTATTTGAACAATCCCGATATCAATTCCTAAATCCCAAGATCGATTCAAGTCAAGCACAGGAATGTGCAACCAAAATCAGGATTTTCCCTGCATTTCACATTTTAGAATGCAAGCTTGACACACTTTTAGCCTTGTTTATACTTTAGCCAGGCACCACGGTGGATTCTGTGCATGCAGCTCTCAGCAGCTCGAGGAATTCATCAGTGTTGTACCAAATATACCATGAACATTTCGACTTATCTGACAAATGTATCTCTGACTTGCAAAATCAGCGAGTATGATGTGTGTTCAGCAACACCACTCTCCTGTACCTGTTAGGGTTTCCAATTGATTCTCCCCACTCAGTTATGCAGCCACTGAGAATTGTGTTGAAAGCGCCCTGGTAAAAATTATTCTATTGTAAGGACCATGGAGACTCCAGCCACTATTGTTGAATGCATTTCAGGGGCTTGGATGTCAAACATTATATAAAATGTACAAGTACTGGCTAACGCTAAACATAGATTTTCTAAAACTGTTATTCATATCGGCGCAAACGATGTCTGACTTCGCCAGTTGGAGATCACAAGAGAAATTAAAATGTGTGTAAACATAAAGTAAAAACTATGTCAGACATTGTAATGTGCTCTGGCCCCCTCCCTGCTTGTTATGGTGACATAGTTTATAGTAGATTCATGTAACATACACCAACAGACTCAATCCCTGCAGGGAAGGTGACATTCTCCTCTCTAGAAATTTGGCTCATAGTCTTAATAGTGATAGCATTTGACTAACTGTGGCCCAGGTCTGGAAGCAGACAAACTGGTTAATCCGAACATCTGCTAGCTGTTTTGAGACGTCACACAAGTCACATAAACTACACCACACAGAGACTGTATCACCTAGATATCACATAGAGACTGTGTATGTTCCCCAACATACCAAACAAAAACCCCTCACTAAATAATTTAGAAAAATTGTTATTGAAGTAAAACTTAAAAAAAAAAAAACATCATATAAAAGGAAGGGCTACTAAACATTAGATCTCTTTCAACCAAAGCATTAATTGTAAATTAAATTATTACAGATAATAGTTTGGATGCACTCTGACTGAAACCTGGCTTAAACCGGATGAATCTATTAGTTTAAATGAGTCTACTCCCCCAGGTTATTATTGTTATAAACCTGAGCATCGTCTGAAGGGTGGAGGACGAGGTGTTGCTGCAATTCACAATTAAGTTTTTGGTGCTACTCAGAGGACAAGATATTTGTTTAAGTCTTTTGAACTAATAATGCTTAATGTGACACCGTCAGATATAAATATTTTTTTTTAGTTTTTTGCCCTTGCTTCAGTATATAGATCACCCGGGCCATATTCTGATTTATTTTTTGAACTAGAATATTTTCTGTCAGATCTAGTAGTTCCTGTTGATAGAGCTTTAACTTTTAGTGACTTCAACATTCACATAGATAAGGAAAATGACACATTGTGATTAGCATTTAAAGATATTCTCAACTCTCTTGGAGTCAGACAAAATGTGACAGGACCAACTCATCACCACAATCATACCCTAAATTGAATTCTGTCATTTGGAGATGTTGATACTATAGAATAGTGTTCAGTAGTCGGTACCGATACCAGTGAAATTTCACAGTTCTCAATACCAATTTCTATATCACAGCAAAAATATGATAATATAATAATGTGCTATTTAACACACCAGATTAGTTATTTTTAATTCTTTAATAATTATTTTAATAATTACAGTTGAATTATTATTTTTCAGAACATTCCAGAACACTTTTTAAAGTTTAATTTAGTTTCATCATCAAAATGGTGTTTAATCAATACATTCTTAAAACGTTTAACAAGTGAAAATATAACTTTTCAACATACCATTGCATTTTTTCCCCAGATTTTATTCAACAGCTTGTGATATTTTGATTAATTATTATTATTACTGTTACAGTAATATAAAATGTTACTATACAGTTATATAATATGTAATATATTTTTATAAAATGTCTTCAATTTCAGACATCTAGCTTTTATTATGAATTGTAATCAAAAATTACTGTGTGATTGAAAAGTGGATTGATATACTAGTAAAGCCAAAATTAAATATATAAATAAAGGAGAGAGAGAGAGATACAAGTTAAGTCCAGATACAAGTTAAAATGTGTAAAGAGAAATGAGGTGAGTGATGTGTGAACCAATTGAATAATTCTGTTGCGTAGACTGGAAGGAGAGTACACTTTCCAGTGGGACATTCGGGAAGGAAATTTCCTCTTTTTGAATGCGATGAATCTCCTCCATGATATCCCACCAGATGGGAATTAGAACGGAGTCAGCCAAAGTTGATGCCGTTAGTAGGTTTCCATCCCCCAAAAATGTGAAAGACATGCAACGGTTTTTGGGCCTCGCTGGGTGGTATCACTGATTTATTCCTCGATTTTCAGAGCATGCAGCCTCTCTACATGAACTTAAGAAAAAAAATGCATCCTGGGAATGGACTCCTGAATGTCAACGGACTTTTGAAGATTTAAAGGATGTCTTGAGAAAACTCCAGTGTTGATGGCCCCAGACTTTAGCCAAGCTTTTACTGTGCAAACGGATGCAAGTGATATGGGCTTGGGAGCTGTTTTAACTCAAGAAACCAGTGAAGAAGAACATGTAATGGCGTATGCATCCCGGCTGTTGCACGGAGCTGAAAAATCTTATGCTGCAGCAGAAAAGGAATGGGTTGATGTCTTATGGGCTGATGAAAAAAAATGTATAGTCCCTCCCAGATGGGTTCAAAAGTCTCCAAATATCTGTAAGGCCAAGATTTTTACACATCCTGTGAAGCATCAAGGTTGCTCTAGGGGGCTTGCACACTTTTGCTTCACTATGATCAAGGACTGAATCCATCAATAGATGATTAAAGTCTCTTCCCAATATTATATCATGAGGGGTGCAGCATCCCTTCAAGATCTATGAAAAATCCCTGATTATCAACATTAGGTGCATAAATATTAGCCAAAATAAAACTTTG
Source organism: Xyrauchen texanus (assembly GCF_025860055.1). Taxonomy (NCBI): domain Eukaryota; kingdom Metazoa; phylum Chordata; class Actinopteri; order Cypriniformes; family Catostomidae; genus Xyrauchen; species Xyrauchen texanus. Next base: position 4,567,714 of record NC_068300.1, read on the forward strand.
TCCCTGAATTTCAGCTAAAAAAATAATGACTCTTCCTAATTTATCTTTAATCTGCTTGAGACATCTGAATTGTAGATGTTTACTTTTCTGCGGCCCTTTCAAGGGTGTCAGCTTGAGCGTATCGAAATGGTGAGTTATTGAAACTCACCAGTTTATATCACTGGAAGTGTTAAAACTAGCCAAGTGCGCATAGCTCTCCATTCACAAGTCCGATCCTCGCATGTAGTCACGTGACTCCATTTGATCAAATGTTGAATGAGAAGTGCATTATATTAATGTGAATTAGCCTACAAACACTCAAGCACAGAGTTCCTGGAGCACTCAATGCCAGATTTTCAAAATAAAAGCCTTAAGTAATTACAACTGAAATTATTATTATTATAAATAACAATAAAAAAAACTGGGATCCAAAAATTACTGTGTGATTGAAAAGTAGATTGATATACTAGTGAAGCTAAAATTAAATATATAAATAAGGGAGAGAGAGAGAGATACAGGTTAAGTCCAGATACAAGTTAAAATGTGTAAAGAGAAATGGCTTCTTTTCTACTGAATACTTTCACTGGAATAACTTTTATTTTTGCTGCTGCATCCGGCAGACCAGTTAATAAAGTTTTGAACATACTCTTAAGTAATTGTTTATCGTTTTCTTGTTTTACAATGAAATGAGAGGTTTTTGTTTCCACACAGTGAATTATTGATGTTTTAAACTCATTAAGCTATAAACAACACTGGTATCGAATCGGGAACTGCCGATACTGATAGTTCAGGTATCACAACTGGATTGGATGAGAAATAATGGCATTGCTCCATCCCTAATAGAAAAGTCTTCCTATCATTGTTTGGGACTCAAACACACTCTCCCAGTTTAATTAAAGCAGGGCTGCCCCCAACCAAAGATTTTCATAGTCGACTAGTAGGCGTTAATTTAAGCCATTAGTCGACTAGTCGCACGTTTATGATATTAATTTAATTACTTAAATATATATATTGGGGGCATCAGAAAATGGTTTAAGATCCAGGGCTGAGAAAGAAAGTTATAAGTAATATTTCTAACACTGTTCTACATTACAGAGAAATATTAAACCGTAATAAAGAGCCTTTCAAATATACATTTTACAAGTGCACACACGAAGTGAGCCGCAGTGACACCGGCAAAATCGGTAATGATTCTGAATGTGTCGGAAAAACTAGCAAGGAGACTGAACCTTTTGTTAATTTATAGAGATAAATGCACATTAAGGTTGTGCTGACTATGATCTCGGGAATCGACGATGTCAGAGTGATCACCAATAACTGATGCCTTTGACCATGTCAAGACGATATTTGGTTTGTTTTCCCATTAATCTATTAAATAATTATTTTTAGGCTATTATTATTATTATCAAATTAATATTACAAATAATTTGCCAGTAGACACACAGACATGCACTTGAAGAAACACTTTATTATATTATTAAGAACAGATGACAGAAAAGCCATATTCGCATGTATGTCGGTACGGGGGTGTGCAGTATCGTGGAACACGTGCATATAAAAGGTTCTCACTCTTTCTGTTTCTGTCTTCTGAATTTTTTTGGCAAAAATAGTATCTATGAATGCTGCAAATGTCCTCAGATGTCTCAGCTCAGGTTTGAGTTCAGTTCAATTTATTTCCACAGAGAAGTTCATTGTTACCACAACTCTACAGCCTATACATCTGTGATTAAAACATAAAATAATACAAAAACACATTCACCTCGAACCATGATTTACATTTCAGTTATTATTTTTACATTTATAATTGTTTTTATGTCTTCATTTGTGTAAGCAATTTTCCGCCTACATGTTTAGACGTATACTTGACTGACGGTAAATGGAAAGGTTGTTACTTATATATATATATATATATATATATATATATATATTATAGAGATGCACCGATTGCAATTTTCTTGGCCGATTCCGATTTCGATTTTTTGCAAGTGTGACCTGCCGATACCGATTTTTTCAGATTTTCTTTGTAAGAACTATTACTGACCACATATACAAACAAAATCTACCTTTCTTCAATGCAACATTTTATTTTCATAATAAAATAAATTATTAAACATTACAATTTCCCCCAAACTGCACTAAGTTACAGGATCTTCTCTCACTTAAACAACTCTCAAAATAAAGTGCTCTGTGACTGGAAAGAGGTAGAAATAACAATTAAATGCAAATGAGTTTCTTTATATAACAAATGTCATTTTCCACTATATTTATAAATGGACCTTTTTCTCTTTATTACTCGTCTAACAAAACAATTCCAAAGATCTGAAAAACTGAAGTGTCCAATACGCTCAACTTACGTTAGATGTACAAATATCAGTTGTAAAACTGAGCACTGCTTCGGGAACGGCTTGTAAGTTACAAGCCATTCTGTCAACACTCCCGGTTTTCCCAGGAGTCTTCCATTTGGTTATTTCTCCCAAAAAAAACTCCCGTAATTTGTATGGCCCAAACCACGTTATATGAATAATCACATCAATATATTATTCCAAGGTGGTCCAGTTGCCAGATCTTGAATGAAACGCATCCTACACACACAATCAACACATCATACACATTACAAATCATTTATGACCACAATCTGGCAACCTACAACCCATTTGTGCTGTTGATATCTGCGCAGGCAGTAGATGTTAAATCAAGCATCACTGGTAGATGAGAGAGGAAGACTCAGCTGGTGCTCCGGTGAAAAAAACTAAATATACATGTACATTTAACAACAGCTGGATGGAAGAATTTAATTTCATATCCCGAAACCATATCGACAATGCCCACGCCTTTTGCAATGCATGTCGCACTGATTTTAATATCGGACACGGTGGGAAAAATTAAATCACAATGGCACAATTTGTATAGTATTTAGCCTGCCTCTGCCATCCATCACCCCCCTTCCCCTCTCCCGGATTTGAGTAACCAAATGTTGACAGATAACAGGCTGCGTGTGTGACATGACACGAGATTAAACAACTCGGGCAATGCAACGTCGGAAAATAACCACCTATTCTGTATCGAGGAAATTTATCAGATTTCTGATCCCTCTGTCCCCAACTATGGAGAACAGCTGGTCATCCAGGCCCATGAATTCCATAATTTTCCTCATAATTGCTTTGGTCTTTTCGCTGCTCATTCCAAGGAATGATAGGAGAGGCTGCTGACTTGTGGCTGGCTCTGAGCTCTGGCTAGCTTTAGCCGCTTTCACATTTTAGCTTCTTTTTTAAAATGGGCATTTTCAGCTGGGTGAGGGTGTTATAAATGTCTAACTAGATGGGTACATTTCCTGAAGAAAATGTGAGTGGTGCTTGCCGTGGCAAAACTCGTCAAACAGCATGCTGTAACTCGAAAAGAACAAAAATCACGGTCGTAAATAAATCAACCTGGAATTCTGTACGATTTTCTGGTGCAGAAATATGTGATTTGTTACTCGGTTGCTAGGGTAAGCCCGTGTGGTTGCTATGCAGTTACCAAGGTAATACAATACGCGGCTCCTTTCCATCCCAAGCGAAATAAGTCAACCCGGAAGTCTCTACGTTTTTCCAATGCAGAGATATGTGATTTGTTACTCTGTTGCTAGGGTAACCCCATGTGGTTGATAGGCAGTTACCGTAGTGATACTTATGAAGTGTCCTTGCCATCCTGATTGGAATAAATCAACCCAGAAGTCTCTCTGATTTTCTGGTGCAGAGATATAGTTGTAGCTAAACGGTTGCTAGGGTACTCTGTTTAGTTGCTAGGGAGTGGCTTGGCAGCTGCTAATCGTGAAACTTCAAAGGCTGCTTGTCAGTATGAGTGATATAAACCAACTCCCATGCCTCTGTGACATTCAGAATCGAAGATATGCCTCTATGGATTTTGGTTGCTAAGGTGCTCGACAATGGTTGCTAGGGAGGGGCTAGGAAGTGTTGAGGTGATTCATGATTGGCTGTTTGCTGCCCCGAGTCAAACGAGACCACCCTTGTGTTTCTATGGCGCTTCTATCCGGAGATAACCCTTTGATGTCTTTCATTAGAAGTCTATGGGACTTGTTGCTAAGGTGCTTTAAATTGTTGTTAGGGCGTGGCTTGATAGCTTCACAATGATCCCGAGAGACTGATTGGTCGTCTGAGTAAAATGAGCCCACCCCTTGTCTCTACTGACACTGTGATCCAGAGCTATGTTCAATACAAAATCCCTATTTCATGGTCCGGTCCTACACCATTGTAAGTCAATGGGGGCAACTTTGGGCTGCTCCTGCCCCCAGGGGTGCAACTTTTACCCCATATTGAGGCATGCTCTTACAGAGCCTGCCAGCCTCTTCAAATGTAGCAAATCACACGTTTCTGCGAAATCCTCGCTCGGAGCTGTGATGCGTCAAAGTTTCTCGCAATGTTAAGTCTATGGGATTTTGCGGCCGCTTTTTTGCCCCTGGGGCAAATACCGTACTCGATCAGCTACAAAAGTCATAGCACACGTGTCCTCAATAGGCCGTTCGATTTGATACCTCATTCGTGGGTCTACGCCAAACGGTGCGGGACGAGTTAGGTGCCGAACTTTTGTACGGAGATATAAAAATAAAATAAAAATAAAAATAATAAGTATGTGAGATTACAATAGTGATGCTTTGCAAGCACCACTAATTAGGTTTGTTGTTCTGAAAGTTATTGTGGTGGTTCCCCCACGGTTTACTTTGGCCTTACAATTATTACACATTTCGAACTTTATGTATTCTTCACAGTGATGATCTTCCACGCCAATGACATGTTTACGTGACAATATTGCCTGCGCTGCTGGCAACAAAACGGACCGGCTTGGAATCGGAAAGAGGTGAGGCTGACTGGCCGGTCACCGGTCCGGCCGAGCATGCGGAAAATCGGCTAATTCCGGTCCCTGGCATCTCTAATATATTACTCTTTTATCACGGTCAAGCATGGTGGTGGTATTTTGATGGTGTGGGAATGCTTTGCTGCTTCAGGGCCAGGGCGACTTGCAATAATTGAGAGAAACATGGATTCTGCTCTCTACCAGAAAATCCTAAAGGAAAATGACTGGTCATCAGTACGTGAGTTGAAGCTCAAGCGCAAATGGATTATGCAGCAAGACATGGATCCAAAGCATAGGAGTAAGTCCAGCTCTGAATGGCTCAAAAGAAGCCAAATTAAAGTTTTGGAGTGGCCTAGTCAAAGTCCTGACATGAACCCGATTGAGATGCTGTGGCACGATCTTAAATGGGCTGTTCATGCTCGAAAACCCTCAAATGTGGCTGAACTAAAGCAATTCTGCAAAGAAGGGTGGGACAAAATACCACCACAGCATCGTGAAAGACTGATCTCCAGTTATCGGAAGCATTTGGTTGCAGATGTTGCTGCTAAAAGTGGCACAATCAGCCATTAGGTTTAAGGGGGCAGTTAGTATATCACACGAGTAATATAGGTTTTGGACTTTTTTGCTTCATTAAAAAAAACATATTACATATTTACTTAGATTGCTTTGTTTTATGTAAGGTTTTGTTTGAAAAACAGAAAAAATCATGGTGGGAACAAATACTTTTTCACAGCACTGTATTCTGCATCAGTTAGATCTGCTGGAACTGGAAACACTTCTCATATTCTATAAATCTGCTTTAAATTGAAATGGAATCTACCCTTATATTATTCTATTTGTTTTCTTGTCTCATGACTACTAACTGCAGCCTGTGCCAACCAGACAGCGAGGGACGCTTTGATGACTACAATGGACTTCACAGAGGAAGAACTGCTGCCAAGCCCAACCGTAATACACTGGACACTTCACTGGCAACTGCCTGAACCTCAGACTTCGGATGGACATCACCAAAATGAACTGCCAAGCTTCCTGTCAGACTATGAGTTACCACACTGACCTCTGCCTACATCATCTCTATCATATGATGGACAACACTCTCTTAAAATGGAATACATGGACAATACATTACTGTCAACTAAAGCCTTCACTGGTCAAATAACACAATATACTGCATCTGTGTGTACTTCTGCAGTTAATTCAGGATGGAATTCAAAGAAAGTCAAAATCATTATTTACTGGCGAGTAAAGTTTTTTGTTTTACAACATTTGGCCAATGTTTCACACACCTGTGATTATATGACAGTGATACTGACGTCTTAAAGGAGCCTTGGGACTTTTGCGGCCTTAGTGATTGGCCAAATTATGAGACCACTGATCAAGTCATAGGAAGTGATTAGAGGGCCAATACTGTTAAGTGGCCGATTGACTGTAAGGTAAGGTTGTTTATTTATATAGCACAATTAAAAACAAAGGGTAGTTGACCGATGTGCTGTACAATTTGTAAACATATGCAAAGAGCAAAAATACACAAAACACTAATATTATACAACACGTACATCTAACTTCTACAAAAACAACAAGCTACTAACATATCAGCAACATATCAGTAAGAGTTAGACAAGAAAGCCAGAGAAAAAAAGATGAGTTTTTAAAAGAGATTTAAAATGCCACTGTGGATGCAGGTCTAATACGCAAAGGCAGACTATTCCATAGCTTCAGAGCCAACACTGAAAAAGAACGATCACCCCAAAGTTTTCGTCTAGACCTCGGGACAATCAGTCATTTTTGGTCAGAGGACCCAAGTGATCTTGACGTTAAGTATATCTGTAATAAATCTGAGAAATAGGGTGGTACCATACCATTTAGAGATTTAAAAACAAATAACAAATTCTTAAAATCAATCCTATAACGGATTGGAAACCAATGTAAAGAAAGCAAAATTGGAGTGATGTGGTCCCGCTTTCAAGAACCTGCCAACAATCTTGCTGCAGCATTTTGAACAATTTGCAATCGTGTCAATGTTGACTGACTAATCCCTACATATAAGAAATTACAGTAGTCCAAACGTGATGACACAAATGCGTGCATCACTCTCTCCAAATAATAAAATGACAAAAATGGCTTGACTTTTGCCAGTGTTCTTAATTGGGAAAAGCTTGATGGACAACTGCATTAATCTGCTTGTCATGTGTTTTCCATAAATGGATAAAGTGCCTAAATCAAAACAGGTGGACCCAGATACGTTAAGGGGTGCAAACACAATAATCTCTGTTTTAAATTCATTTAAATGCAGGAAATTGACAGACAACCAAGTCTTAAAATCATTCAGACATGCTAGATAACGAATTATCCTCCTTTTTACTGGCATATATATATATATATATATATATATATATATATATATATATATATATATATATATATATATATATATTTGTGTGTCATCCGCATAACAACGGAATGATACTTTGTGTTTTTAAAAAAAATAGCGCCAATTGGAAGCATATATAACGAAACAGGATGGGTCCCAAAATGGATCCTTGAGGAATCCCACATGTAAGTGGTGCCGACAATTATGTAAATTCACCAATGGCGACTGTAGCATCCTTCCAATGACAATTTTTTTTTTTTGAGGTGCAATGAGGAGATCTCACCATCTGCAGCTGTGATTAAGAGTGATTATTACTCACGCATTGGACATCGCTACTGAATCACGAGTCCCGCACTTGTCTATGAGTCTATGGCCAAGTTCACGATGGCATACTATCCATACTGCTCTCAATGTTTTTGACAAACACAGATATAACAGAAACAGCAAGAGTAGTATGTAGTAAGGCATTCACTACACAGTCTAGATGTTCTGTAGAGGGCGCCACAACACGCTATTGTAACACGCAGGTTGCATTTTGTTCGAAGCAGACAGGACAATTGCTGAAACTGGCTCAGTAAATTGGCACCCCGAGCTGTTGCCCATGTCGCCTAATCGGTTGACCAGCACTGCCTCAAAAACAACTCCGCCCAATTGTAAATTTGCAAAGCAGATATTAATGGAACTAATGGAAGAGCTTCTAGCATGTTAGTCCATATTTCACCAGTCATGTTTAAAGCAATGACTCCCTTAGTGTTTTCCCCAAACCATTCCGTAGTGCCGTTTCTTATGTGGTGTTACAACCTACTTTGAAAACTAGTCAACAACGACCAAAACATCCTTTTAACCCTTCATCAATTAGGAGCACTCCTACTGTTGTATCATCTACACCGTGTGCCCAATTATTAGGCAAAATGTATTCCTCATGATTTATTTGATTGTAGAACAAACACAATGCTCTCAATCCAAATTGTTATTGACATTTCAGAAGGGCTCACAAGTTCTCAGTAGGATTTAACTCAGGTGAGGAAGGGGGCCAAGTCATTATTTGGGCATCTTTGAGGCCCTTGCTGGCTAGCAAAGCAGTGGAGTACTTGGATGCATGTGATGGAGCATTGTCCTGCATAAAGCTCATGGTCTTCTTGAATGCTGAGGACTTCTTCCTGTACCACTGCTTGAAGAAAGTACATTCCAGAAACTGGCAGTAGGTTTGAGAGTTGAGTTTCAGTCCATCTTCAACTTGAAAAGATCCAACTACCTCATCCTTAATGATAGAAGCCCATACCATTACCCCCCTTCCCCATTGCTGGCACCTGATAAGTGATCCAGCCACGGGCCCGTCCATCTGGTCCATCAAGACTCACTCTCATTTCATCGGTCCATAAAACCTTTGAAAAATCTGTCTTCATGCATTTCTTTGCCCAATCTTGACACTTCAACTTGTGAATATATTCAGTGGTGGTTGTATTTCAGTGTTCTTGACCTTGCCCATGTCTCTGAGCTTTTGACACCTTGTACTTCTAGACACTCCAGGTAGGTTGCAGTTCTGGAATATGGTGGCATTGGAGGATAATGGGTTCCTAGTAGCTTCAAGTTTAATTCTTCTCTAGTCTATTGTAGTTAATTTGTGCCTTTTCTTCTCCATGTGTTTTTGTATGCCGCGGTTGACTATTTGCAACAAACCGTTTGATTGTCGAGTGGTCACGCCTCAAAGGCATTTTACAATATTTGACTTTTCAGGGTCAGTTAAATCTCTTTTTTTGGCCCATTATACCTGAGGTAATGAAGCTGCCTAATAATTATGGACATAAGGTGTTAGTCACTTTAGCCACACCCTCCCTCATTACACAAATATATATCACCTGAAAATGATTGAATCCAATAAGCATTCAGGTTGATATGCTTTGTAGTTGGAAAATGTGCATGGAAATAATGATATGATCAGAATACTAACTTGCCTAATAATTGGGCATGCAGTGAAAGGGATTGAAAATGACACTATACAGTTACACAATTTTGTTGATAAAAACTATATCCAGTTTAGTTTTTACTTTATTAAAGAAAATACCTTTTTACAAGTTTCTGTAGCTGATCTGATTGGTTGAAAATTTTCCCACATGAAAAGCAGTGGTATGGTTTCTCTCAAGTATGAATTCTCTCATGTCTTTTCAGGTTTTGTGACTGAGTGAAACTCTTTTCACAGTGTGAGCACTTGTAAGGTTTCTCTCAAGTATGAATTCTCTCGTGTCTTTTCAGGTTTTGTGACTGAGTGAAACTCTTTTCACAGTGTGAGCACTTGTAAGGTTTTTCTCCAGTATGAATTCTCTCGTGTGTTTTCAGGTCGTGTGACTGAGTGAAACTCTTTTCACAGTGTGAGCACTTGTAAGGTTTCTCTCCAGTGTGAATTCTCTCGTGTGTTTTCAGGTTATGTGAGTGAGTGAAACTCTTTCCACAGTGTGAGCACTTGTAAGGTTTCTCTCCAGTGTGAATTCTCTCATGTGTTTTCAGGTTTTGTGACCAAGTGAATCTCTTTCCACAGTGTGAGCACTTGTGAGGTTTTTCTCCAGTATGAATGGTCTCGTGTGCTTTCAGGCTTTCTGACTTATTGAAACTCTTTCCACAGTATGTGCACTTGTAAGGTTTTTCTCCAGTATGAATTCTTTGGTGCTGTTTCAATATGCCAGCTGTAATAAAGGTCTTCCCACATTCAAAGCACATATGAGCACCCACGCCGGTATGTATTTTCTGGTGTTCTTTAAAATAGGACGGGTTTGCAAAACTCTTTCCACAAAAAGAACACCTGTAAGGCTTCTCATTTGTGTGAATTTTTAGATGTAGTTTTAAGCTTGAATTCAAAACAAATGTTTTGTCACACTGATCACATTCAAATGGTCTTTCTCCAGAATGACAGCGGAGATGATTATTGAGACTAGCTGCATATGCAAAACTCCTTCCACACTGATGGCAAGTGAAAGGCTTCTCTCCAGTGTGAATTCTCATGTGTACATCAAGGGTTCTTTTTATAATGAAACTTTTTCCACACTGACAGCATGTGAAAAGCTTTTTTCCTGTGTGAACTCTTGTGTGCACATTAAGACTTTTTTTTTGTGAGAAACTCTTTCCACACTGATCGCATGTGTAAGGCTTCTCTCCAGTGTGGGCTCTCATGTGTATATTAAGGTTGCTTTTAAAAGTGAAACTTTTTCCACACCGAGAACTGGTAAGAGGTTTCTTGGATACGTTTCTTTGATGCTTTGTTGGTGAGAAATGCATAGTCTTTGAGACACTCAAAGATTGTTTTGTAGTTCTGAAATTCTGATACTGAAGTTTCTCCTCCACTTCTTTCGGTTCTTGGCATTCCTCTTTCACTTCCATCAGATCTACAATGAACACAGTAAATTGTCAAAAATGTATTCAAGAGGGAAAAATGTGAAACATCAAATTGAACCCCAATTTAATGGCATTAAATTGGGGTTCAATTTAATGCCATTAAATGGATGGCATCAATTTAACACACATATGTGATTTGACTGAAATCAGATGGATACATTTGTTTAAATGAGTCTACTCCATCGGGTTATTATTGTCATAAACATCTGAAGGGTGGAGGAGGATGTGTTGCTGCAATTTACAGTGAAGTTTTTGGTGCTACTCAGAGAACAAGATATATGTTAGAGTCTTTTGAACTAATAATGCTGTTGTCTTTTGCCCTTGCTACAGTATATAGATCACCAGGGCCGTATTCTGAACTGCCATGTGGGACAATAAATGCCTGTGTTGCACCTCGTATCTGGATTTCAGCTCAGAGTTCTGTCGAGTGTTCGACCCAGTCATGCTGCAGTGTGGTGAACCGATCACTGCCGGGTAAGGAGGAGCCAGATGCCCGATTCTCTGCCACTGTCAGCTTCCACAGCCATAGAGGCCATTTCTCTGTCTCTGACTGTGTTCACAGCCACAAGGCTGTTCCCCTGCCACTGCTCACAACCATGGAGGCCGTTCCACAGTCACTGCCAGCACTCGCAGCCACTGAGATTGTTCTCCCCTTTCCCTGCCACTGCCCATGACCATGGAGGCCATTTCCCTGTCCCTGCCTGTATTCACAGCCACAAAGTCTGTTCCCCATCCACTGCCAGTGCCCATGACCATGGATGTCGTTTCCCCGACCCTGCCTGTGCTCACAGCCAGAAAGGCGGTCCCCATCACTGTCAATACTCAGTCATAGTAACTGTTCCCTCATCACTGCCAGTACTCAGTTATGAAGGTTGTTCCCCCATCACTGCCTGTGCTCACAGCCAAGGAGGCTGTTTTCCTGTCACTTCCTGTGCTCACAGTCACGGACACTGTTCCCCCATCACTGCCAGTTCTCACAGACACGGAAGCTGTTCCTGTCACTATCAGTTCTCAAAGCCATGGAGGCTGTTCCCCGCTTCCAGCTGCCAGTGCTCACGGCCATGAAGGCCATTCCCATGCCGCTATTAAGCGTCTACGTCTGAGCTGCCATGGCTCTGCCCCCTAAGCCGCTCCCCTGTGAACCCTGTCCGGCAGTTGCTGCCCAGTTCTCTGTCCCCTGCCAAGCAGCTACTGCCCAGTCCTGTATCGCCTCCACCCTGAGGCCTCCTCTTTGGCCGCCAGACCCTGCCTCTACCCTAAGGCTTCCTCCCAGTATGTCAGACCCCTCCACTTTCCTTTAAATCCTTCCCTGGTTTCACCTTCCCTCCCTTGCTATGGTGTTTCAAGTTCTTTAAGTGTTCATGTTGTTTGTCTTTTTTCTTTTGTTTGATGTTCACGTTGGGAAGCCAGGAGACTGACCGTTACAGTATCGGCCTGCCTCTGTATTTTGAGTTACCTTTTGTGCGAGTCGTGCGTATGTTACTGCTGTCAATCGGGGTTTCCCTGGAATCTCTGATTCAGCATGTCAGCAGCAGCTGAAAAAGATAAGGGCCTCTTTGACAAAACAGACAGAGGACGATGTTGTCATCATGACGTCCTCAGCCAGAATCAAAAACTTCAGGATCAGGATCAAAAGTTCCTCTCATTCACAAATCATGATGGTTAGTCTGTGACATTCCAAGTGGGTGATCCAGGCAGTTTAAACTGTCAGGTGATTTGAGGCTCGTGCGGGATCTGCACAAGTGTGTGACTGCAACTTCAAGGCTGCGTCCGACACCATGAAAATGCAGCCTCCATGGGGAGTTGCGTGGCATCATGAGGTGGTTGAATGTATGAACAAAGAACTCTGTGCACTTAGCTAGTTTTTAATTATTTTTGAGTCTTAAGCCAGTGAAATTCGATACAACCTGTTACATAACTGTTTTAAGAAGTCAACATATCAAATAGGGTTGGGCGATGTCCCCTAAATTGGCAGTTGACGATGTTGACAGTAAAACATTGCGATGGACGATGATATCGGGGTTAATATCATTTCATATAATTTTCAAAAATGATATGAAAAATTATAATTTCGTTATTTTACTAACCCAACTAATGACTCGTCGGCGCTTTATCAGTAGGTTGCACCGACACGTGAAGCATTTTTTTTTTTAGCTTTCACTTAAGAAGAGTTGTGCACTTTTTATTTTAATATATCTCTTTACATAAATACTATTTTCCACTTAAAAACTATAATTTCGTTATTTTACTCACTGATGAGCAAAAGGTCGAGGCAGAAATGACTACCTGCAGGAAATGGCCATTGATGGGGAAGAGGACCCGCTGACTTGGTGGAAAACGAACGACAAAAGGTTTCCGTTCATGGCAAGATTAGCACGGAAATATCTGTGCATGTGTGCTACCAGTACTCCATCAGAGCGGGTCTTCAGCACAGCGGGTAGTGTAGTTACTCCAATCCGCAGCTTATTAAAACCAGATAAAGTGAATATGTTGGTATTTCTGGCCAGAAACATCGAAATTTAAACACGGTCTATGGTGAAAGATATTAGACTTCTTTGCATATTATTTTTTAAACGTTCATTTGTGTAGTTCATATGACCACTTTACAATATTTCAATAACATAATTTATTTTGTAGCCTGTGCTGAAGTTAATTGTGCTGCTAATTATAAGTGAAATGTTAATGCCGAGTTTCGGTCTGAGTGTTGTTCCCGTTTTCTAGTTCTTTATTTGTTGTTCTTCTATGTTTTAATAAATGTGTGTTATTCATATTCACCTTGTTTCTTTCACTTGATTTGACATTATGGATTTATGGCCAAGGAAATTTTTCTTTAAAAGTATTAACCAGACAAAAGTTATTTGACGTTCGCTGGTCTGGGTTTATCTTAAACTGCCGCTTCAGTGTATACAAGAGCTATGTGACAATGAGCAAGATTTTCTGAGACAGTACAACTACTAATAATTAATTAATAAAGGCTTAAAATAAAATATTTTAATCTAAATGTACAGTGTAAGACATGTAAAAAAAAAGACAAGAAGCTAACAATGTCAAGATCAATATTTTTGCAGCCTGCCTGACACGGTATTTTCACAGACTAACACGTCACGTCTCTGGCATATACTACAGTATTTAAAATAGCATATATGCATTAGTTATATTCTCAATTTAATTTACAGAGCAATCCCTGTAAAGTTTTTAGGTTAACTATAGAAGAGACTAGGATTAGTGAGTCACACTAGCAAGACTCGCAAAAGGGGGCGTGGCATCACGATGGTGGCTCGACATCGTGATGTTGGTCAGCCATCACGATGGACGATGATATCGTCCATCGGCACAACCCTAATATCAAAGAATTCAAAATCCTCTGGCTCTGGAGATATTAAAAGACACTTGAGTGCTCAAGCTGATACCCCAGACAGGCCCGCAGACCAGGTAGTCGGTTTGGATGGTGAAGCAGGAGAAATTCAACGCAAGCTGTTCAGCATGTCTGTAATGCTGGCAAAGGTTGTGGAGCTCTTGCGGTAAAATATTTATTGATTACTTCCATGGAGGCAAAATTCTCTGAGTTGCAACCAAAGTAGATTTGCAGCACGTATGGGACAAGCTGGAAGACCATGAGAATCATAATCGGTGAAACAACATCAGAATTGTTGGAATTCCTGAGCATGAGGAAGGAAGAGATATGGTGAAATTCCTAGAAGAGATCTTCCCGAGTCTGCTTGACATAACAGGCCATAAGCTGAAAATCAAGTGATCTCACAGAGGCCCAGAGATCCGCTGAGGGAAACAGGTTACATCAATTCTGGCGTGGTGCTCGGAGATGGGAAGGGTGGCAGCCTTTGAGGAGGGGTCATCAAGAAGAATGGGGAAGTACATCTTGTTCGTGGACAAATGGGAAGGGTATAAGTAATTTATGGATGTGAGTTTATTAATATTATATATTTATTTGTTTATTTATTTATTTGTGTGTGTCTTTATCATTTACAACCACTGGGATGTTGTTGGGGCCAGGGTGGGGGTGGGATTAGGGGTTTGGAGGGGGAAGGGTAATAGTTGGGGTTAATATTGATTCTGTGTGTATAGGTTTTGTTTTCTACATTCATTTATGTGAATCAATAAAACACTTTAATATGAAACTCCTGCCTCTGAAGGCTGTATACAGAAGTACAGTGAAAATAAGGTGCTTTTCACACTGTTCGGAGACCAGTTTCCTTAAGAGTTACATTCATTCAAAACAGATGTCAGTTAAGCCATTAACTGATTAGGCAGTAAGATAGCAAGTCACCTACATATGTATTCGGATGCAGCCCAAGGTAAAAGCACTTCACGTGTGCTATTAGGAAATGTCTTATTCACTATGCACTGTTTGTACATTTGGTTTAATTAAAAAACTATTTTTTAGAAAATGTGATTGCTAACGTGGACATGCCAAGGATAAGCTAAGGATCATGGATGCATTGATACAATCTCTCTGACCCAACTACAGACTTGCAAGAACAGAGCTACAAAACAGGGGTGTAAAGGCATGGTAGAATAAACGATCTGTGAGCTGAAACTTGACAGACACATTCTGGGAACACCTGAGACTGATATTATATTGTGTAAAAAAAGGCATAATATGCTCCTTTTAAGGCATAATCTACAAACATGTTATTCATCTAAACAGCACAATGATTCAGAATTTACAGCTTCTTTTGTAGTTGAGATGACAACAGCTTTAATATATTGAAATGCTTTCATCTACCTTTCTATCTACACAAATCCAGTGTCATGTGGTTTTCTAGATTTGTATAGTAACTTGTTATTATTCAAATATTAGCCTAATAAGTAGGTAATGAGTGAATTTAAAACAACATTAAAAGGATGAAACATACTTGAATGAACAGAATCACTCTGTTGTTGTTCTTCTGAGGTTTCTCTCATCTTCATCAGATTCCTGCAGTCCAGCAGCTTCACTGAACACATCTTCATCTTCACTGGTGTCTGCATCATCTGATGTTCTCCAGTGTAGATCACATCCATCTGCTCTCTCATGATGAACATTTGAACACAAAAACATCATCATTATAATGGACTGCCATCATTAAACCCCAAAAGATTATTATATGATTAAACCTATCATCATATATTTATATGGATTAGGGAACGGACATTGAGAAGTAGTTTAAGTAGTGTCGACAACCGAATGCACACGTGCCACCTTTACCACGCAGAGGGGTGGACAAACCATTCGCGTGACCCATTGAGCACCAAACGCATCTCAACACTTTAAGGGTTCAGTTTTGTGTTGTTCGCTCCGCGCAGTGAATTATGGGGGTTTGATCTCTCGCTGGCTGGCAGAAGCTGGCACTGATGGATAACGTGTCATTGGGCTACATAAATATATTAGTATGGATCAATTCTAATCAACAGTTTCCTGACAGCAAAACTCAAACTGGCCATGCTTGCCTTCAGATAAACAAAGTTTATTAAAATCGTTTAGAATCTAATTAAAAGATTTTATGTGAATATCTGTTAAAAAGAAGAAACAAACATTTTCACTAAAATCACAATCTCAACTCAGTAATGTGTGTATTCATGTACAGTCAGAATATTATAACAAAAACTTTAGAAATGTTCATGAAATTTACCTTTTATAGTTTGATTTCCCACAACAGAATAAAGTAGAAAAACACTTAAATTCACAATAATCCACTTTAAACTTCTGAGTTCCTCTTTTTCTTCTTCTTTTTGTTCTTCTTCTTTCGAGACTCAGGCACATACCGCCACCTACTGTTTCCTTTGCTTACCACATGTGTGATCAACAGCCGTGGCCAAAAGTATTGGCAGTGACATACATTTTGTGTTTTCCAAAGTGTGCTGTTTCAGTATTTGTAAATCATTTTTTCATATGTTTCTATGGTATACTGGAAAACAATGATAAGGATTTCATGAGTTTTAAAGGCTTTTATTGGCAAAAACACTCAATATATGCAGTGTCAATATTTACAGTGTTGACCCTTGTTCTTCATGACCTCTGCAATTCGCTCTGGTATATTGAATATCAGCTTCTGGGCCAAATCCTGACTGATGCCGATCCATTCTTGCCTTATTAGTGCTCGGAGTTGATCACAATTTGTGGGCTTCTGCTTGTCCTCTCGCCTTTTTGAGGATTGACCACAGGTTCCCTATGGGATTAAGATCCAGGGAGTTGCCTGGACACGGATCCAAAATTTCAATGTAATGATCTCCGAGCCACTTCATTTTCACTCTTGCCTTGTGACATGGTGCTCCATCATGCCAAATTGCTCCTGGATCATTGGGAGAAGTTGCTCTTGCAGGATGTTTTGATAGCATTCTTTATTCATGGCAGTGTTTTTGGGCAGAATTGTGAGCGTGCCCACTCCCTTGGATGAAAAGCAACCCCACACATGGATGGTCTCAGGATGCTTCACTGTTGGCACAACACAGGACTCATGGTAGCGTTCACCTTTTCTTCTCCGAACTATTGGTTTTCCAGTGGTCCCAAACAGTTGGAAGGTGGCTTCATCAGAGAAAATAACTTTGCACCAACTTTTGCTGTCCAATCCTTGTACTTCTTGCAGAATTTCAGTCAGTCCTTGATGTTTTTCTTGGAGAGAAGTGGCTTCTTTGCTGCATTTCTTGACACCGGGTCATTGTCCAAAAGTCTTCGCATCAAGCTGCGTGCAGATGCACTCACACCAACTTGCTGCCAATATTGAGCTCTGCACTGGGGGTGACACGATTCCGACGACTCCTCAGGAGGACACAGTTACTTTTTCTGGCCAATTAATCTTTTTGTAATTATTTTAAATGCATCTGATCACTCTTCACAATAATCTAGAAACAATGTGAATCAACACCACAACAACTGAAACAGAAAACTTTGCGAAACACAAAATATATGTCACTGGCAATACTTTTGGCCACGGCTGTGTTCTACTTAACCCCAATCTTGAGTTGGCTAGTAATAACATCTCTGCAAATGAGGTTTCACTCCAGGAGGAAAACAACGGAAGAGCACGAGCGGTGAATGGATAGATCACTACCTAGGAAACGTTCACTTCAACTGGCATCACAATCAACCTACATCTTTTAAATAATGCAAATTATCACCTAAAATTAAAAGGAAAGCATTTTTTTTCATATCTGCATATGGTAACTATCAACTAGCGATGCCCCTGTTGCGAACTGAACAGGTGCTACTGTTAATGTCGTTTGATCGTGAGTAATTCAATTAAGATGTTTGAATACACCCCATCTTGTAACCTGTGTAATCATTATACTGTATCTATGCCCAAAGGGGAACAGTAGGGTTACATAATTTAGTGACCAAAACACCTAACGTTCACACAGTTAACTGATGTTATAATCATGCTATACAGATGACCACTCCTAAACCTTCATCATGAGTAACTTTTTTGCATGATTGATTTTTTTGTTTATCAGCCCCAGGATCATGTTTTCATTTAGGGATCATCACACAATACTTGTACATTACACAATATTTGTGTGCTGTCTTGTTCGTTGCATCTCTTCATACATTCAGAGAGTTTGGGCCCACTTTGAATCAGTCACATTTCTCAGCTTTGCTCCAAGTGACAACTTTTTTTTTTAGGTGCAATAAGGAGCCCTCAACATCTGCAGCTGGAATGGTGGTGGATTTCAGAAATGTAGGATGACAAGGGAAAGTGTCCCGTGTGAAACAGCATTCACACAAGCTTTTCATATTCTCCATACCCCTCACACTGAATCATTATTTACTGGGGAATCAAGTTTGTGTTACAAAATTTGGTCATTTGTTTCACACACCTGTGATTAAATGACAGTGATACTGACGTCTTAAAGCAGCCTTGGGACTTTTGCAGCCTTTGTGATTGGCCAAATTATGAGACCTTAAGTCATAGGAAGTGATTAGAGGGCCAATACTGTTAAGTGGCCGATTGACTGTAACATCCTTAGTTTCTATTAAAATGAAAATTTAGCCCACACGTAACAGAAAAGCATTCTGAAAAAATTCTGTATCAACAAAAAGACTTTAAATGTCTTTTGTTACTTTTTTAGATGATGCTGCTCTTTTGGGAGAAAATCAGTCTTTAGGGTTTTCTGAATTTCAAACTATTTACTCGATGTTGTTGGACCTGAAGATGAATTTTGCTCACTATGATAACTTGGGCAATTCTTCTTTAAATGTCTCTGTAGATGACTTGAATGTTTGAAACTCCTCCCACATGAAGAGCAGTGGTATGGTGACTCTCCAGTGTGAATTCGCTTGTGTTTTTTCAGGTTTTCTGACCGGGTGAAACTTTCTACAGTGTGAGCACTTGTATGGTTTCTCTCCAGTATGGATTCTCTCATGTGTTTTCAGGTTTCCTGACAGAGTGAAACTCTTTCCACAGTGTGTGCACTTGTAAGGTTTTTCTCCAGAATGAATTATTTGGTGCCGTTTCAATATGCCGGCTGTAATAAAGGTCTTTCCACATTCAAAGCACATGTGAGCACCCACACTGTTATGTATTTTCTGGTGTTCTTTAAAATAGGCCAGGCGAGCAAAACTCTTTCCACAAAAAGAACACTTGTAAGACTTCTCATTTGTGTGAGTTTTCAGATGTTGTTTTAGGCCTGAATTCAAAACAAATGTTTTACCACATTTATCACATTCAAATGGTCTTTCTACAGAATGACAGCGGAGATGATTCTTGAGACTAGTTGCATATGCAAAACTCCTTCCACACTGATGGCACGTGTAAGGCCTCTCTCCAGTGTGAGCTCTCATGTGCTCATTAAGGCTATCTTTTTGATTAAAACCTTTCCCACACTGTTGGCACGAGAAAGGCCTCTCTCCAGTGTGGGCTCTCATGTGTATATAAAGGCTATCTTTTTGAATAAATCCTTTTCCACACTGATGGCATGAGAAACGCTTCTCTCCCGTGTGAATTCTCATGTGTACATCAAGCTGTTCTTTTTGAATAAAACATTTTCCACACCGATGGCATGAGAAACGCTTCTCTCCCGTGTGAATTCTCATGTGTTTATTAAAATTGCTTTTAGAAGTGAAACCTTTTCCACACTAAGAACAGGTAAGAGATTTCTTGGATGCTCTTCTTTGAGGCTTTTTTGGCGATAAATTCCTAGTCTTCGAGCCACTCAAGGATTTTAGTCCAGTTATAAAATCATGATATTTCTGATACTGAAGTTTCTCCTCCACTTCATTCAGATCTTGACGTTCCTCTTTCACTTCCATCAGATCTACAATGAACACAGTAAATTGCCAAAAACCTATTTAAGAAGAACAAATGTGAAACATCAAATTGGACCCCAATTTAATAACAGAAAACAAATATGTGTGTAACAAAGTGTATATTTAGATTTTTGGGTGCTCACATTTCTATGGCAACTATTCATAATGTTTTTATAATAAGTATAATTATTATAGTATAAGATCTACAGTGTTCTCACAGTACCAAAATCTCAGTAGTCAGTACCTTTATCAGTGCGCCTGTCCCAGCTCCTTTTATAGACAGGCGACCTAGGAAAAAGGTTGCTGACTTCGACTGGCCTGACCCTGGTATGCGTATGGGCTCCAATCCCACCCCTGGGCCACCACGAGGTGAGTACCCTCACAACATCACAAGGGGCCTTCTGGGCCCTGGCACCAATTGGGTCAGTAAAGTTTCCTCACTCCCTGGGTCATTCTCCTATGCTCAGCCCTTCCAGCCCTCACGCTCACGACGACCAGGCGCTGAAATTCTTTCTGATCAATGAGCGTGACGCGGTGTCTCGTGTTCCCTTGTTCTCCATCAAAAGGAAGCCAGCAAACAGGTAAGTGTGCCAGTTTTTGGGGGCCGCTTGCCCTCCCCTGCCACTGTTGCGGGTTCGCCGGGCAGCTCGCCTCCCCAGGACGATCTTCCCATTGGGGTGTCTGTCCTGCTTCGCCGCGAACCACCCACCCAGGGCATGATGAAATCAATCGTCTCCCCGGTGTCATCAGTGCAGAGGCTGGGAGCTTGATTAGCACATTCTAGCCCCTCACAATGGCTCATCAGGACGATCCGTCTCGGTTGTGTGATCCAGTTCGCCAGACGGCCGCCCAGGTTCAGTAGCATCCTGTCCATTGCTGTGCGAGGCGAGGATACCTCGGTCATTCGGGCAGAGTTTTCCGCCCTTCTGGTACAGGGAGCGATAGAGCCTGTCCCCTTAGCCGAGATGCACAAGGGCTTTTACATCTCTTATTATCGTGCCCAAGAGAGGGTGTGGGTTGAGCCCAATTCTGGATCAGTGTGCCTTGAACAAAGCCTGTGCGAGATGTTGATGCAGAAGCGCATCCTGGCATCAGTAAGACATCAGGTTTGGTTTTGACCATCGACCTGAAGGACGCGTACATTCACATATCGATCCTTCCTCGACATGGACCCTTTCTTCGGTTTACCTTCGAGGGACAAGTATACCAGTCTGAAGACAGAGTTCGGGCGGGCATACTCATGTGATCATGAGACCCTGGCACGGCTACGTGACCAAAGTTCCCACCACTACCTTTTGGGATCAGGTGGTGAACCTGCATGCACTCACTTCAGAGGAGGAAGACCAGCCTTGTCGTTGCTGTGTCCAGTTCACACCCTGTGTATCTATCTGGAGTGCACACAGAGCTTTAGACACTCGAAGCAGCTCTTTGTCTGTTTTGAAGGGCAGCAGAAGGGGAAAGTTGTCTCCAAACAGAGTCTGGCCTATTGTGTTGTGGATGCCATTTCTTTGGCTTACCAATCACAAGACCTGCCGTGCCCCTTAGGAGTCCGGGCGCACTCAACTAGAGGTGTTGTGTCCTCCTGGGCACTGGCGAGGGGCATCTCTCTAACAGACATATGCAGAGCAGCGGGTTGGGCTACACGCAGCGGGTTGGGCTTTCATGTATGAAATATCAAAGACGCGATCTGAGAGAATTGCCAACGCATCGCCGATGTCAGCGACGCGTTGAATGTCAGAATGTTAAATATCTGGACCAGTCGGCAATTCCAACTCACGCAATGTGAAATACGTTTTGACTGAATACAACAGCAGCATTGACCTACAGCCAATGAGAGAGCAAGAAACAGGGGACGGGAACTTTCAGTGTGAGTCCTGATGTACCTGCAACAGGCTGCAGTATCCAGAAAGTCACAATGGACAGAAGCAATGGAGGAAAAATGAATGGAACATTGGCAGGAACACCAGATTTGATCTTTCATCTGAACTGTACCACAACCAGGTGGAGAAAGAGAAGAGTTGGAGAGAAAATGCCAATTCTCTTGGACAGTCAGGTTAAACAAATAGAAAGATTTTTCAGTATGAGGTACTTTTCATATTGTAACCAATAAAATATATGTTGCCTTTAGGCGATTAAAAACATACACACCATATCTTGAAATGCATAACATATGATCATGCATTTGTTTTCATATCTCGTATCATTTCTCGCGTATACTCTGTTGGGAAATGTAAATTGGAGTCCAGGCAGAGCTGTCTGGGATTCGTCAACAGTGAAATGTCTTCAGTGTAATGTGTTCACCCATGTCGCTGATTCCTCGTGTAATTTTAAAACGCTATGACTATATGGCAAGACAGACAGTTGTGTAATATGAATAGTACCACAATCCGACATCTTTGAAAGTTTGAAACCCTGTGTTTCACCTAAGGGGAAATGGCCCCGGCCACTGCTGTGTACTCTCCGTAGGTAGGCCAGTGGCATAATTCCATATGTGAACTTCCCCATTGGTAAGTCCATGTGAGGTATTCTCCACATGTTAACCTCCCTCTGGTAGGATGTGGTCTCTGTAGTGCTCTCCCTCCTGGAGAGGGAAGAGCACATCCCCAGCGCTATTCGAGCAGGTTTACAAAAATCAGGAAAGGCCACCACCTGTAGCCTCCTCGAGTAAGTGCCTCCTCCCACCCTTAACAGGACCAGGGAGATGCATTACCTAACTCGCAGGAACGTCATGATGTGGTCGAGCGCTCACTGTGAAGCTGTGTGCAGCTTGCCCGTGTCCGCTCCTCCGTACCTCGTGACACGGTTCAGCATCTGCAGCATTTCGCATAGGAACCCCTAGTGTCACTACATCGACACAACATCGAGTGAGTGATAGACAGGGAACATCTTGGTTATTGATGTAACCTCTGTTCCCTGATGTAGGGAACGAGATATCGTGTCCCTCCTGCCGAGGCGCTGAACCGACCGCTGACATGGCTGGGACTCTCTCTCAGTGTGGTGCACGCCATCTCCTTTTATACTCGTATGTCTGGGGTGGAGAGCGGCATGCAAATTCCACTCGCCAAGTTTCATTGGCCTTTTCTGAATAAAGCAAAGGTGATTGGGGCTATCAAGAGCGAACCCCTAATGTCAGTACATCGACACAACATCTTGTTTCCTCCATCAGGGAACAGAGGTTACATCAGAAACCAAGATGTTTAACATCAGTTTCAATTATTCTAAACTGAAAGAAGTAAAGTTAATGTTAAACGTTAGTAAAAATATTGATTTTGGGATGCTTTGCAAATTTTATTTGCTCGTTCCCAATATACATTTTTAAATCCCAATATCGATTCAAGTCAAGCATACGAATATGCGACCAAATTTTGCCATCAGGGTTTTCCCTACATTTAAAATTTTAGAACGCTGGCTTGATATGCTTTTAGCCATGTTTATACTTTAGCCAGGCAGCACAGTGTGTTCTGCGCACACAATTCTCGACATCGAGGTATTCATCAGTGTTGTAGTACTCGAGACCGAGAATCGAGACCATAATTTTGTTGTCTTAGTTTTGTCATGGACTTGGGAGCATTTGGACTTGGTCTCAACTTTACCCTGAGATTAGTCAAGTCCCATCAAAAATATACCACGTATATTTCGACTTATCTGAAAAAATTTAAATACTATAATTTATTATTATTACTATTATTTAAGACTAGCTACACTGACCTAACCATGGTAATGAGGAGACTCCACTAAAACCACAAAGAGTTATGTTTGAAACATTGCATTTGTGCACAGATTAAATTTCAACTTCATCTGGGAGAAAGAGCACCGGCTTTATTCACACTTTTATGACTTTTGTGGTTTATCATCATCAAATAGCGCACAGACATAGTGATTGATGTGGGTTGTCATAAAATCAGACAGCTGGAATATTACCTGATATTAACCTATAACAGACTTTATTCAACATAATCTCATTCACTGAACTCATTTTCAATCAGCCAATGGAATTAACAACCTCATATTTCAGAAATCAAACTTGTTTGTTTCTGCTTGTTTCACCTGTAGAAAAAAGGGCTTTAAAGTCTGGACCTCCAAGAATTATGAACAAATTTCTCCTCCAGTGTAAAATATGTTTTAATTATATTAATATCAGGAAACAAACTGGCCATGTTTGCCTTCAGATTATTAAAATCATATAGAGTCTAATTAAAATATTTTATGTTAATATCTGTGAAGGAATAAAAACAAACATTTTCACTAAAATCACAATCTCAACTCAGTAATGTGTGTATTCATTTACAGTCAGAATATTATACAAACACTTTAGAAATGTTCATGAAATTTACCTTTTTTAGTTTGATTTCCCACAACGGAATAAAGTAGAAAAACACTTAAATTCACAATAATCCACTTTAAACTTCTGAGTTCCTCTTTTTCTTCTTCTTTCGAGACTCAGGCACATACCGCCACCTACTGTTTCCTTTGCTTACAACATGTGTGATCTATTCTACTTCACCCATATCTTCTGTTGGGGTCTTTTTTAATATCATTTTGAACTTTGCTTCTTTAAAAAACACATGGTTCCCTTCATCTCAGTGGAATGAGGTTTGGTGACTTTTCCTACATGTACTATCTATACACACAAAAACTGGACTGGATTCTGTTGGTCTAAACCACGATCAGATCTGTATTTAGGGATGACCACATGTGATCGGATCACCCGAAACAAAAACACCATGTTAATGAACACGTGAGATTTCACAAAGGAGAGAAGACTGAAGTCTTTAGTGCATCTTTAGTGTTGCCAACAAGACATGTGGTTTACTGCTCTGACAAGTGTAATATACAGTTCCCATTCAAAACAATATCCAGTGTTGTAGTACTCGAGATCGATCTTGGCCACTTTTTGAAGGTCTCAGTCTTGTCTCGGAATCAACCACATTTTTACTTGGTCTCTGATTAATTTGTTAACATCATTACTGTGGTTGGATGTTAAACTTCCTGCTTCAAATGCAAGCAATAACTAATTTCTAAAAGTGAAATTTTTGTTAGATAACAGCTGTCATCCCTCCCCGTCCCTCTTCACATGCACTCCAAGAAAGTGAATTCGGGAGACAGGAGAAGAAACTGTGGCTGTCTGAGAGATGTCAGACAAATCTTCTGTAATAAAAATGTGGCTACCTAAACCAGAGTTTCCCAACCACTGTGCCCACTAGTTTGCCAAAAAAGAATGCCATTTGTGCCATGGAAAATTATCAAATTTATATATATATATATATATATATATATATATATATATATACACTGTATGTGTATAATTATTTGCCATTATCTTTTTTATTTTTATCTATGTCTTGCTGCTGTTTTTGTATTGTTGTGTGCTGGAAGCGTCCGTCTTTACACATCTCTTGTATGTGTAAGCATACTTGGCAATAAAGCTCATTCTGTGCTGAGAAATCTGCAGAAATTGCCTGATTTAATCATGTCACCATGGACCAAAATTTCAATGGAATATTTCCAACATCTTGTGTTTCAACATCTCGCCATGAAGAATTGAGGCTGTTTTGAGCGCAATGAGAGGCCCTACACAGTACTATTACAGGGTTCCTAATAAAGTGCTAAGTGAGTGTATGTACTATATGTATGTTAAAGTATGTTCACTATGTCCTCAGTTGTATATTGTGTAGTGTAATGCTGTACTGTTCTGTGTTGTGCACATGTTTATGTCACAAGAGGGCACTAAAGTGCAAGCTATGGAGGACGCGTTTGCATCATTATGTTTGTCCAAGTTGATTTACCGTAGTTAAAAAAAAATATATTACTCTATGCTGTTCGACCATGGGAATGATGTGTCTGCAGTTGAAAATAAATATGCCAAGAACGGCTAAAGATGACTCATCTCTATCGTCCACTCTTTTCCTCTGAATGCAACGCTAGCTGAAACATAACTCAACAGGTTATGGGCCCAGGAGCCGTTCGGAAGATAAGTTTGTCGTTTTCCACCGTTTAGAAAGTCGCAACGGACTGCGTGCTAACGGACTGCTGGCTAAGAAAAATAGTAAGCCAACACAACGAAGGGCGTGCAGGTTGCCTCGATTGACGTTCGACGGAGATGAGACCAAGTATGAGCTTTGGGAGACCAAAATGTTGGGACATTTTCATTTATCAGGGCTAAAGAACACAGTGCTTAAAGAACCAGAGTCAGAAGCCGAGATAGCGGCAGATGCGGAGAAAAACATTGACGCATTATGCAGAATTGATTTTACTACTAGATGACAAAAGCCTCTCATTAGTTATGAGGAATGCGCCCAACGATGGAAGAAAAGCTCTGGGAATATTGAGAGAGTATTATGCAGGGAGGGGAAAGCCCCGTATAATCAACTTGTACACCACATTGACATCGCTTCTGAAGGCAAACGATGAAAGTGTAATGGACTATATTATCAGAGTAGAAACTGCCATCACAGCACTGCGGAACGCGGGTGAAACGTTAGGAGACGGACTGCTAGTGGCTATGGTCTTAAAGGGATTGCCTGAGAGTTTTAAGCCATTTGCAATACATGTGGCTCACACAGACGATAAAATCACATTTGCAGAATTCAAGACTAAGCTACGTAATTTTGAAGAGAGACAGAGAAGATAAAAGCAGCTGAGTCGAGCGACAGTGTGATGAAGACGAACGCACGTGGCTGGACCAAGAATGACACAGAGATGGTGTGTTTCAAGTGTGTCACCAAAGGCCACAGAGCGAAAGGATGTCGACAGAAAACATGGTGTAGTCACTGCAGAAATGACACACACAAAGACGCCACATGTAGGCGTAAGGACAAAAAGGATGGTGCGAGTAAAGCCTCAGAAGAAGCAGAGGATTACATGTTCAAGATGAGAGACGGAGGAACCAGTATCCAGCGGCAATCGACATGTAGCATCCAAGAGAGGGGTCTGATGGTGGACACGGGGGCTACCTCTCATATCATCACGGACATAACCATGTTCAAGAGCTTCGACTGCGCGTTCAGGCCAGAAACACACAGTGTTGAGCTGGCAGACGGCACCCGATGCAGCGGGATCGCTCAGCGAAGGGGAAATGCTGAGGTTTCCCTCATCGACAGCAGAGGACAGCGACACAAGGCAGTGCTGAAAGACGCTTTGTTCGTACCGTCGTACCCCCAGAGCATCTTCTCAGTGAAGGCAGCCACCACAAGTGGGGCTACGGTTGTCTTTAAAGAAGATAAAGACTCCCTGATAACCAGAGACGGTAACAGATTTAACATTCACGTATATGGTAGGCTGTATTATTTGCATACTGAAGCTGAGTCTAATGATAAGTGTAATGCATGTCACGACATACAAACATGGCACGAGATTTTAGGCCACTGTAACTATGACGATGTTCTTAAGTTGCAAAATGTTGTCGAAGGTATGCAAATCAAGGGCAAAACAGGCCGATCCGAACAAGAGTGTGAGGTATGTATTCAGGGAAAGTTTGCCCAAACCAGAAATAGGGACCCTGATACCAGAGCAAAAGCTTCCTTACAGATGATACACACAGACCTCGCAGGTCCAATAGCCACAGAGTCGATAGATGGGTACAAATATGTGCAGTCATTTACTGACGATTACTCAAGCGCAGTATTTGAATATTTTCTAAAGAAGAAAAGTGATACAGTACAGGCTACGGAAAAGTTCCTGGCAGATGTATCCCCTTACGGGAAAGTGAGGTGTATCAGATCTGACAACGGAACAGAGTTTACGTGCAGTGATTTCCAAGCACTGTTGAGGAAAAACAAGATTAGGCATGAAACGTCAGCTCTGTATTCGCCACATCAGAACGGAACTGCAGAGAGGGGTTGGCGTACTCTTTCTGAGATGGTAGATGCATGATAATTGAAAGTGTACTACCAAAGCAGCTATGGAACTACGCAGTACAAACAGCAGCAATGGTACGCAACAGGTGTTTTAACAGGCGTACAGGGTGGACTCCTTATGAGTTGCTAACCGACAAGAAGCCTAATGTATCTAAGATGCACAAGTTTGGGTCTGTGTGCTACACGTACAAACAGGACAAGGGAACACTTGATTCCAGATGTGACCAGGGGCGTTTTGTAGGTTATGACAAGAACAGCCCGGCGTATTTGGTGTATCATCCAGATACGAATAAAGTACAGAAACACAGGCTAGTGAAGTTTGTGAGCAAGGCAGCTGTGGAAAAACAGACACAGACAGGTGAGCCAGATCTAAGCGATGACTATGACAGTGTGCGACCCAGGACTAGTGAGATCACAGAAGAGTAGGTGTACAGAAAATGCTTCAGAGCAAAGTGTGCGGAGTAGAAGTGTACATAGTGATAGTCCAAGTGCAGTAACGAGGTTTAGTGATCATAATCAAACACAACCGAGTGTGACATGTGGTGAACCGGAGATTAAGAGGTATCCGACTAGAGAAAGAAAAACACAGAGCTACTTAGATGACTTCGTAACTGAAGATAGTGATAGTGATGAGGTTCATATCACGGTAGACTACTGCTGCAGAGAGGTGTGTGGCATTCCATAGGCTTTTGAGGGAGCAATGGAGTCAGCTAACTCAAAAGAATGGATAAAAGCCATGGATGAGGAAATTCAGTCCTTAAATGAGAACAAAACCTTTACCCCGACAACACTGCCAATAGGCAAGAAAACAGTGGGGGGTAGATGGGTTTATTCTATCAAGACTGATGTAGATGGAAATGACAAATACAAAGCACAATTTGTGGCTAAGGGTTACAGCTAGAGAAAGGGAGTAGACTATGAGGAGACGTTTTCACCCACGGCAGATTTGACAAGTGTAAAGGTGGTGTTACAGAAAGCAGTACAGGAGAATTTACTCCTGCACCAAATGGACGTGAAAACAGCATATTTGCACACGCCCATAGACTGTGAGATCTACCTCAATCCACCAGAGGGTTATCAAGAGAAAGAGGGTATAGTTTATAAGCTAGAGAAATCACTTTATGGCCTTAAACAATCCGGGCGAAATTGGAATAGAGTTTTGCACGATTGTCTAACTGAGGACGGGTTTACACAAAACCAAGCCGATCACTGTGTAATGCCAAAGAGTCAAAAGAAGGGAAGGTGATCATAATCATATGGGTCGATGACTTGATCATTGCAGCAAGCAATAAAGAGAGATTGAAAAAGGTGAAAAAGATGCTTGCAGAAAAGTTTAAAATGAAAGATCTGGGCAAACTCAAGCATTTTCTGGGTATCGATATCAGTCAGTCAGATGGATGTGTAAAGATGTCACAGGAAAGGTACACTAACAAGAAACTACAGCGTTTTAATATGCAAGACTGTAGGACCAGAGAAACACCCTGTGAGCAAAAGTTAGAGTATACTGAGGATGCAGTAAAGATGGAAGATGTCAGGGTGTATAGGGAGGCTGTGGGAAGTCTTATATACCTGACTACTTGCACCAGACCAGATTTAAGCTTTGTAGTGAGCAGGTTATCACAGTATTTTGCTGAGCCTACAGAGGAGCAGTGGGTCACTGTGGAGCACGTACTTCGGTATCTCAAAGGCACAGCAGAGAAAGGCTTAAGTTTTAGGAGAAACGACAATAAAAAGCTAGGCATACAGGCCTACAGTGATGCCGACTGGGCGGCTGATACCAGTGACAGACGCAGTACCACGGGATACTGTGTGAGCCTTAGTCAGGACAGCTCCCTGGTCTCGTGGAAGACTAGGAAGCAGCCTACTGTTGCGTTGTCAACATGCGAGGCAGAATATATGGCACTGGCTTCAACTATACAGGAGTGTCTATATCTAGAGCAGTTACTGGGAGGTATAGATAACTACAAGTACACACAAACTATAGTACATGAGGACAATCAGGGAACAATCGCTCTCGCCAAAAACCCTGTAAACAGACGGAGATGTAAGCATATCGACATAAAGTACCACTTTATCAGGTCTGCTGTGAATGAGGGAAGAGTGACTTTGATGTATTGTTCTACTGATAACATGATTGCTGATGTAATGACCAAACCTGTGAATAAGTTGAAACTGAAGAGATTTGCAGGTGCTCTTTTTGGAGATTGATATGTGTAAAGTGTGGGGCAGTGGTGGCTCAGTGGTTGAGGCTCAGGGTAAAAGCGTCTGCCAAATGCATAACTGTAAATGTGTATGACAAAGGTCCACATTCATTCTGTTTTTTTTTTTTTGCTTAAAGTATAGCAACCTGAGTACAAGTGGGGGTGTTAAAGTATGTTCACTATGTCCTCAGTTGTATATTGTGTAGTGTAATGCTGTACTGTTCTGTGTTGTGCATATGTTTATGTCACAAGAGGGCACTAAAGTGCAAGCTATGGAGGACGCGTTTGCATCATTATGTTTGTCCAAGTTGATTTACCGTAATTAAAAAAATATATATTACTCTATGCTATTCGACCATGGGAATGATGTGTCTGCAGTTGAAAAT
This sequence comes from Xyrauchen texanus, assembly GCF_025860055.1. Classification (NCBI taxonomy): domain Eukaryota; kingdom Metazoa; phylum Chordata; class Actinopteri; order Cypriniformes; family Catostomidae; genus Xyrauchen; species Xyrauchen texanus. The sequence continues at coordinate 4,597,986 of NC_068300.1, forward strand.
AAATATGCCAAGAACGGCTAAAGATGACTCATCTCTATCGTCCACTCTTTTCCTCTGAATGCAACGCTAGCTGAAACATAACTCAACAACGTATGTTATGAAAATGAGGAACTTTTATACAGCTATCTCATGAATGAAAAAAAAAATACATTTAATACATCGCTTTTGCGAATGTTCACATTTAATAAGATTCAGCTCCTGGAACACAAGAACCACTATACAGAACGACATAACATGTTCTGATGACATTAGTTGTAAACATAATGCCGTCAATGCGTGCATGTAATCTAATGATTGAAGGCGCTGACATCTTGTGGTGGAGTCATCACAATAATCAGACAAGACTATCTTGTATGAATTCTCATGTGTGTTTTTAGGGACTTTGGCAGAGTGAAACACCTTCCACAGGTTGAGCACTTGTATGGTTTTTCTCCTGTATGAATTCTCACATGTGTTTTCAGGGAATTTATCTGATTGAAACACCTTCCACAGGTCGAGCACTTGTATGGTTTTTCTCCAGTATGGATTCTCTCATGTGTTTTCAGGTGTTGTGACTGAGTGAAACTCTTCTCACAGTGTGAGCACTTGAAAGGTTTTTCTCCAGTATGAATTCGCTCGTGTGTTTTCACGTAATTTAACAGAGGGAAACTTTTTTCACAGTATGAGCACTTGTAAGGTCTTTCTCCAGTATGAGTTTTTTGGTGAACTTTCAAGTGGCTGACTGTAGTAAATGTCTTTCCACATTCAGAGCACACATGAGTCCTCATGCCAGTATGTATTTTGAGGTGCTCTTTCAAATAGGACAGACGTAAAAAACTCTTTTCACAAAAAGAACACTTGTAAGGCTTCTCATTCCTGTGCGTTTTCAGATGTTTTGTCAAGTATTGTGCAATAACAAATGTTTTACCACATATATCACATTCAAATGCTCTTTCAGTGGAGTGACAGCGGAGATGTTTCTTGAGATAAGCTGCATCTGTGAAACTCTTTCCACACTGATGGCATGAGTAAGGCTTCTCTCCAGTGTGAATTTTCATGTGTCTACTAAGGTTTCCTTTAAAAGTGAAACTCCCTCCACACTGATGGCATGTGTAAGGTCTCTCTCCAGTGTGAATGACCATGTGTACATTAAGCTGTTCTTTTTGAATAAATCCTTTTCCACACTGATGGCATGAGAAAGGCTTTTCTCCAGTGTGAATTCTCATGTGTTTATTAAAAGCTTTATTATACATGAAACTCTTTCCACACAGAGGGCAGGTGAAAGTATTTTTGGCTGCTCGTCTTTGAGGATATTTTGGTGAGAAATTCTTCTTAGTCTCTGAGCCACTCAAAGATTCTTCTCCAGTTGTGAAATCATGATGTTTCTGATGCTGATGTTTCTCCTCCTCTTCATTCAGCTCTTGACATTCCTCTTTCACTTCCATCAGATCTACAATGAACACAGTAAATTGACAAAAATCTATTAAAATTCAAGAAGGACAAATTTAAAAAGAAATCACATTGAACCCTTAATTAATTTATGGCAGAACACAAAACTGGTACAGTATTAATTTGTGATTCTTGCTGTGCAAAAGGTACACCGATCAGCCACAACTTTAAAACCCCCTGCCTAATACTGTGTAGGTCCCACTCGTGCCTCAAACAGCTCTGACCCATTGAAAATTGGGTGTATCCGTATCCATAATTGGAATGGGCGCAGCTTAAACCAGAACTGGGCTAAGGAAACCGGAAGTTTTTTAAGCCCGAAATTGATATGGGTTGATCAGAAGTAGCTATATTTAGTAAAAAAAATATATATATTTATAGAACAGCCTCAGAATTGAGACCTACACAATATTAGGCAGGTGGTTTTAATGTTGTGGCTGATCATATATATATATATATATATATATATATATATATATATATATTATTATTAAAAACTTAGTAATTCTAACAATTAAAATGCATTCAATTATTGAGACAGTCAAGTAAAATATTGACAAGACAATATTAAAAGTGGCTTTAGAATCTAATATATTGCTTATTTCCATATTGTTATTGAACAATTATTGAACATCAGCCCCTTTCACACATACAGCATCTTCCAGACAATTCGCTGCAATATTCAGGTTAGAGGTCATGTGTGAACAACATTTTTGAAAATTTCTCAGTGAATTTTGCTTTGGCAATTTCCCTTAAATGAGAAGTTGTATCATTACCTATAAAATTCCATATTGATGGCATGTGTGAGCAGAGCCATAAGATTACCAATTTCAGAGATGATTAATTACACCGGTGAATCAAATGTAAGAAAAATGTCAACAAATTGGTCAGATAGTCAAAACGATTGAAGACATTTTCCAACAGCTTAAAGGAACTGTAAGCAATTCAGCAATATATGATAAAATCCTCAGCCTCCTTCAGGAATGTGCAGACCTCTTTGTAGCGATATACGTACACAACTGTGCTTTTCAGCCACAGAAAACCTCTCCGCCTTCGGCTAGCAACAGAATTTTGTTCTCTGGAGTGCATCATTTTTATTTGAAGTCGTCGCATACAATGTCGTTGAGTCTCAAGCAACTGCATAAACATTTGTCCAAAAATGTAAAACATTCCCAACCACATATGTTCAGATACAGTTGAAGTCAGACATTTACATACACCTTGGGCAAATACATTTAAACTCAGTATTTTCACAATTCCTGACATTTAATCATAGAAAACATTCCCTGTCTTAGGTCAGTTTGGATCACTACTTTATTTTAAGAATGTGAAATGTCAGAATAATAGTAGAGAGAATTATTTCAGCTTTTATTTCATCACATTCTCAGAGGGTCAGAAGTTTACATTCACTTTGTTAGTATTTGGTAGCATTGCCTTTAAATTGTTTAACTTGGGTCAAACATTTTGGGTAGCCTTTTCCAAGCTCCTCCAGACAGAACTGGTGTAACTGATTCATGTTTGTAGGCTTCCTTGCCCGCACAAGCTTTTTCAGTTCTGTCCACAAACTTTCTATGGGATTTAGGTCAGGCTTTCTGATTGACACTAATACATTGACTTTGTTGTCCTTAAGCCATTTTTTCACAAATTTAGAGGATCATTGTCCATTTGGAAGACCCATTTGCGATCAAGCTTTAACTTCCTGAGTGATGTCTTTGAATGTTGCTTTAATAGATCCACATAATTTTCCTTCCTCATTATGCCATCTATTTTGTGAAGTGCACCAGTCTCTCGTGTAGCAAAGCACCCCCACAACATGATGCTGCCACCCCCATGCTTCACGGTTGGGATGGTGTTCTTCGGCTTGCAAGCTTCACCCTTTTTCCTCCAAACATAACAATGGTAATTATGGCCAAACAGTTACATTTTTGTTTCATTAGACCAGTGGACATTTCTACAAAAAGTAAGATCTTTGTCCCCATGTGCACTTGCAAACTGTAGTCTGGCTTTTTTTATATGGCATTTTGGAGCAGTGGCTTCTTCCTTGAGGAGCAGCCTTTCAGGTTATGTCGATATAGGACTTGTTTCCCTGTGGATATAGATACTTGTCTACCTGTTTCCTCCAGCATCTTCACAAGGTCTTTTGCTGTTGTTCTGGAATTGATTTGCACTTTTCCCATCAAACTACGTTCATCTCTAGGAAACACAATGCGCCTCCTTCCAGAAAGGTATGAACGGCGTGGTCCCATGGTGTTTATACTGGCATACTATTGTTTGTACAGATGAACGTGGTACCTTTAGGCATTTGAGAATTACTCCCAAGGATGAACCAAACCAATTTGTTTTTCTGAGGTCTTGGCTGATTTCTTTTGAATTTCCCATGATGTCAAGTAGAGGCACGGTGTATGAAGGTAGACCTTAAAAATACATCCACAGGTACATCTCCAATTCAGTACACCTCCTATCAGAAGCTAACTGTCTAAATGCTTGATATAATTTTCTGGAATTTTCCAGGATGCTTAAAGGCACTGTTAACTTAAGTGTATGTAAACTTCTGACCCACTTGAATTGTAACACAGTCAATTAATTACAAGTTAAACAATCTCGCTGTAAACAATTGTTGAAAACATTACTCATGTCATGAACAAAGATGATGTTCTAAACAACTTGCCAAATCTACTTGCTAATATTAAATTTGCAGAGTAGTTAAAAAAAATTTGTTTTATTGATCCAAAGTGTATGTACACTGCTGACTTCAACTGTACAAAATACTATCCTGCCATGTTTTTAAACAAGAAGCCTTTGCAAGTCATTGAATGTGTGAATAGCATGTGTGGTACATTTAATAGTAAAAGCAACCCAACAATTTTCCTGTAATTTACCTTGTTGCATCTGTGAAAGGGGCTATTGGCCCACAGTCCACAGCAATCCATTTCGCAATTGAATTCCTCAATCAGTCCGAGACTTACTATAAGTGCTTTGCTAAAGACACATGAATGTACACGTGTAAGACGAACGCTTTGAGCATCTCAATTTATTTGCATCACATCATAAATATACAGTTTTCAGGTCGCTGTGTCGTTCATTTAACACTTTGCAATTCATTTTTCAGATCATACCAATCCATGCAAAAATAGATAAACAGTTTGAAACTTTCATTTTTGTCTGGTTCCTCAAGAATGGATAACTTCTCTTTTCTCTAATTTTCTTCAATTTTACTTTTTTCTAAACTTTGACATTAGAAATTATTTTTGGAATAACTGACATGACTAATTTGCTATTTTTACCCGTATGTAGCAGTTTTCTGCCAGTTCGGTATTTCAACTGCTCTCAATGGCAAGTAAATTCCGTAAAAAGGCATTAAAGATCTATAAGAATAGAATAATGTAATTCCTTGGAGTGAGGAGGGCAACATTCTGAACTGTTCAACGCAATAAGCAGCTGGCACTCAGCCAGCCAGCCAACATGAGTAAAATTTTCCTTACTATTAGAAATTAAGTCAAGTGGTTTTTTATTGTTGAGGGGGGCAGCTGGGTCTTAATGTGCCTCATGACGAGCCTCTCGAAGCACTTCATGATGATGGGTGCGAGTGCGACGGGACAGTAGTTGTTGAGGCAGGACACTGAAGACTTCTTTGGCATAGGGACGATTGTGGTGGCCTTGAAGCACGTTGGAACGATGGCGCTGCTCAGAGAGATGAAGATGTCGGTAAGAACATCTGCCAGCTGGTCTGCACATCCTCGGAGCACTCTGCCAGGAATGTTGTCTGGTCCAGCAGCCTTCCTTGGGTTGACTCTACATAGAGTTTTCCTCACATCAGCCGTTAAGACAGAGTACCTGGTTGTTGGGAGGAGGGGTGGTCTTCCTTGCCACCATGTCGTTCTGTGCTTCAAACCTAGCGTAGATGTCGTTTAGCGCATCTGGAAGGGAGCCATCTTTGTCACAGGCAACTGATGTTGTCCTGTAGTTGGTGATGGCCTGGATGCCCTGCCACATGCACTGTCCTGGAAGTGACCAGGGATTTTCTGGGCGTGTGCGCGCTTTGACTCTCTGATGGCCCAGGACAGTTTGGCCCTCGCTGTTCTTAGGGCAGCCTTGTCATCTGCTCTGAAGGCGGAGTCTTGGGTCCTCAGCAGCACACGCACCTCCGCAGTCATCAACGGTTTCTGGTTGGAGCGTGTGGTGATGGACTTGGAGAAGGTGAAATCATCAATGCACTTGCTGATGTAATTGGTCACTGATGCTGTGTATTCCTCCAAGTTGGTTGAGTTGCCATATGTTGCAGCCTCCCTGAACATGTGCCAGTCAGTACACTCAAAACAGACCTGAAGAGCAGAGATGGCTCCTGCTGGCCAGGTTTTCACCTGCTTCTGGAGTGGTTTTGTGCGTCTGAAGAGCGGTCTGTATGCTGGAATTAGCATAACAGAGATGTGGTCTGAGTAGTCGAGGTGGGGGCGGAGCTCTGCCCGGTACGCGCCTGAGATGTTTGTGTAAATAAGATCAAGCGTGTTCGCCCCTCTCGTTGCAAAGTCCACATACTGATGGAATTTAGGGAGCACTGTCTTGAGATTTGCATGGTTGAAATCTCCGGCAACAATAAACAGTCTGTCAGGTTGAGCGTTCTGCAGTTCGCTCATAGCCCCATACAATTCACAGAGCGCTTCCTTAGCATTAGCGTTGGGGGGAATGTAAACTCTGGTTATAATAACAGTGGTGAATTCCCTTGGTAAATAAAAAGGTCTGCATCTAAAAGTCACAAGCTCCACCAGCGATGAGCAGTAACTAGACACTAGCATAGAGTTATTGCACCATTCCTTGTTGATGTAAACACACAAGCCACCACCGCGTCTTACCACACAGAGCTGCATTTCTGTCGGCACAAAACGAGGTGAGCCCGTCTAGCTGAATGTCGGCGTCCGGAACTCTGTCGCTGAGCCGCGTCTCCGTGAAAACAAAGAGGTAGCAGTCTCCAAGTTCACGCTGCGTAGTCTGCTGGAGTCGGATGTAGTCCTGTTTATTGTCCAGGGAGCAAACATTTGAGAGCAGGATAGACTGGAGAGCCGGCCGGCTAGGGTTTGTTTTTAGCCTAGCATGGACCCCGCCCTCTTGCCGTGCTTTCGCTTCCTCGCACACCGTTTACGACATCCCCTCCCCCGGGCACCTGCATTAGGCGACGCCGAGGACTGGAGGCCTGGTCTCCGCAACAAGCAGAGTTTGCGTAGCAACTCCTGCAGATCATCATGCAGCTTGGTTGTTAGATGAATCTTATATATTAACAGTGTCTGGCGATGGTAGACACGAACACCAGTTGCTCCGATGTCCATGTGCCGTAAAAGTCGGGCTAAATGACAAAAATAGCACCATTTTGGATCTGGTGTGGCCTCTGCGTGCTACCGCACCGCCATCTTGGAACGTAGTACAAGGATAAACTGACATAGTAAATTGCAAGTAAACAATGTATAAAAGTCTTAATTCGTAAGTTTAATAACCCTAAATTTAAAAGGAAATGAAAAGCAATTCAGAAGAGGTCACCATTGTTTATTGCTAGTCTAATCTGCTTTATAATTAAACTTAGAGAAAAAAGGGATTCAAGTGGCAGGAGGACTGACATGTGACCCTTCAGTGCCAGCTTCTGCCAGCCAGCGAGAGATCAAACCCCTTTCATACACTGCGTGGAGTTAAAAACGCAAAGCCGAACCCTTTGTGCTTGTGCGACCCGCTTAGTGTAGAGATGTGCTTGCCACCAAGTTGGCGCTCAGTGGGTCAAGCGAATGGTTTGTCCACTCTCTTGCTACTGCCCGCGTGCCAACCTCTCCACGTGACAAAGGTGGCACATGCGCCTTCGTCGACCCCTGGGAAAGCCTTTTAAACTATTTCTCAACTTACATGCAGTCCATTCCCTAACCCACACCCTGTGCTAATAGAACAGCTCACAGCACAAATTGCAAGGCAATTTACAATTACAATTGATGATAAGTCAATTATTCATAAACAAAAATAATAATTCTTGTCACAATTTAGAAAAAGTAAAATTGAAGGACAATAATCCATTCTTAAAGTAACCGGGGAGAAAAAAAATACAATCGATTTTTGCATTTGTATTTGCTTTTACTACTTTGTGTTTTATTCAGTGTGTTTTGAATTGTGAAGTTACTATATTTTTTGTAAAGGTTCCCCTGAAACTGTCTCCCAATTTTTTCTCCCACTGATTTACTAATGTAATTTTTGGTTTTAATGTTAAGGATCTCCAATGGTGCGGATTCATTATAAATTGCATTTTATTTCCCAGTAAATTTAATATTCATAAATGCTCATCTTCAAACAGCAAGTCACTTTTTGCAGTGCTTGAAATGGAAATAAATATTTTATAGATGTAATGTCAAAATCTAGAAACATAAAAGTAACCAAAACAGCTGCAATATGTTCTTCGTTTAACATTTTCAATTAATGAATGCTAAGTGGTGCCAATATACCCTCATATGTACAGTGAATAAACAGTAAAACATCGAGTAAACACGAGTTATAACATTATTTTCAATTATGTAAAACCTGTACCTTTTAACATCTTAAAAAGCGTAAAACCAGAGTTTGACTTTTAAATGACAAAAAACATAATTTTTCAAGTGGTCCTCACATGAGTCTATTTTAATGAAAATGTAAAACATTAAAGGAAGAAACATACCTGGAGGAATAAAATAGCCATCTTCATCACTGTGTTCCTCTTGTTTTATCTCCAGCAGTTTCACTTCATTCTTCACTGGTATCTGCAGCATCTGCTGTTCTCCAGTGTTACAGACAGAAGTCAGAGACTCTGTGGAGGATTGATCACCCTGATTACCATCATCATCATCATCACCATCATAACTCTGTTGTTCCTCTGCTGTGGTTTCTCTCATCTTCATCAGGTTCCTGCAGTCCAGCAGATTCACTGAACACATCTTCACCTTCACTGGTGTCTGCATCATCTGCTGTTCTACAGCGTTACAGACAGAAGTCAGAGACTCTGTGGAGGATTGATCACCCTGATTACCATCATCATCATCATCATCATCATCTTCTCTCTGTTGTTCCTCTGCTGTGTTTTCTTCATTTATCTCCTCCAGCTTCACTTCAATCTTCACTGGTATCTGCAGCATCTGCTGTTCTCCAGCATTACAGACAGAAGTCAGAGACTCTGTGGAGGATTGATCACCCTGATTACCATCATCATCATCATCACCATCATAACTCTGTTGTTCCTCTGCTGTGGTTTCTCTCATCTTCATCAGGTTCCTGCAGTCCAGCAGATTCACTGAACACATCTTCACCTTCACTGGTGTCTGCATCATCTGCTGTTCTACAGCGTTACAGACAGAAGTCAGAGACTCTGTGGAGGATTGATCACCCTGATTACCATCATCATCATCATCATCATCATCTTCTCTCTGTTGTTCCTCTGCTGTGTTTTCTTCATTTATCTCCTCCAGCTTCACTTCAATCTTCACTGGTATCTGCAGCATCTGCTGTTCTCCAGCATTACAGACAGAAGTCAGAGACTCTGTGGAGGTTTGATCATCATCATCATCATCATCATCATCATCTTCTCTCTGTTGTTCCTCTGCTGTGTTTTCTTCATTTATCTCCTCCAGCTTCACTTCATTCTTCACAGGTATCTGCAGCATCTGCTGTTCTCCAGCATTACAGACAGAAGTCTGAGACTCTGTGGAGGTTTGATCACCCTGATTACCGTCAGTAGAACAGAGTAAAGTGAGCTGTGAGTCCTGTGTGTCTCTGGATCTCTGTTCAGAGAGTTTGTCCAGCAGTCGCTGTGGTGTGGACTGATCTCTGCCGCTCCACACTGAATCCTGACATTCTGTGGAGGTCCCATCAGTCACACACACTGAAAATTGACAGGAAACCTTTTCCAGCTCCTGACAAACACAACACAATCACATCTGTACCGTCCATCATATCACATCATTTGAAAGCTTACAATCTCAACTTTAAGGATGAAATGAATGTTTAACCTGTAACCTGTCGTCTCTCTCCATCAGTTTTGTCTTCAGTGACGTCACCTCTTTCTTCAGCTGAGAGATTTCTGTGATGAAATCATCAATATCCAGCATGGACAGATCAGTTCCTACTGATTTACAGCAGATCACATCCACCTGCGCTCTCATGATGAACATCTGAACACAAACAGCTCTGTAAAACAAAAAAAAGTGTGCTTTGTGTTTGGCTTTATTTTCCTGACAGCAGGAATATCGGAATACAACCCTTAATACGCTTTATTCAACATACAATCGCCTTCATTTAACTCATTTACAATCAGCTGCTTGATTTAACAAAAACTAAACATTATATTCTCAGATTTCTGCTTGTTTCTTTTGAAACTGAATATTTTAAAGCGTCCGTCACAAAACCGCCACATACGGCGATAATAAGCTTCTTTTACGCTTCTTAAAACGCCAAAGAAAAAAAAAAGTACAACATGTGCAAAAAATATAACATATAAATCTCACAAATTAAGTTAAACACATTGAACATATACCGACTGAGGGCTGACTTCTTCTTCTTGTGTTTAATGGCGCTTTCCCGCCAACTGCTGGACTGGAGTGTGCACGCGCTTGAGAAAACTCATTATGGGTTTGATATTGTATTACAATGTATGCATTTAAATAATAAAAGTCTTATTACAAAAAAGTTTATAAAAATAAATAAATTGTCGCAAATGTGTCTTTTTTTTAACTATACGAGCAAATGTAAGCTTCACAATCCCATAAGTAACTACACAGAAATTAATTGGTTTGTTTTTAGTCAAATTAAAGGAGTGGAAGTCTAGATTTGTGGTTTAGTGAGTCAAATCTTAGTCTTGACAAAAAGTAGTTTAAAATGCTTAAAGTTTGTACAGGTCTTACAGTAAGATTAAAAGAAAGAAAGAAAGAAAGAGCATTTTAAAGCAGATTAAATGGATTGTGTGTAAGTTTTGGCCGCTGAAGTTTGAAATCAAGAACATTCAAAAACAGACTCTTAGATCATTTAAAAATTCTGTTAATATAATCTAATCTAAGGGATTTTGGCTTGTAAAATTGGGCAGGTTCTTTATCATAATCATGTGTTGGGAGTTCAAATTAAATAAATACACCTACCAATTTTTTAATTAGCAGAAAGTTGAGTCTTCATATAGCCTGTATTTATTTCCTTTGTCTTAAGATGCAAAATTTGTATTATTTTTGGAAATCAGGAAAACATTTTTAATATAAAATTATTCAAGTTGTTTTTAAGCACTGCATAATTAATCAAATTACATTTGGCAGTCCCAGTATTTGGCTAAATTGAGGAGCCTAAACAAAACTATGTGTAGGCCTATGATAAGATTAAGAAATATCTTCAATATCTTTATTGTCTTCAATTAAACAGTGGCATACTTGATAGTATTACGTCACAATACGGTCATCCCTCCAACAGCAACAACTCAACAAAATAGTTCATATTAGCAGTGTCCATCAAATTTATGCAGTTTCAAGGGACACTACATACATTCAAATTATACTGAATCTGTTTTGCAGTATTAATATTTAAAATCAGTTAATCAATTATTTAGCCAAGTAACATTCAGCTATTAAAATGTCCATGAAAATGTACACCTTAATATTAATAATAATAACATCAGGGATGTTGAGTTACGCATCGTGCCACCCTTGAATGAGTCTGTACCCACATGGGCCATCACAGTCAAAAAAGTCTTGCGGGAATGCATCAATGTATCAGCCGACAATATTTATCAGCCAATTATTGGCCAAATTAAAACCATAGGAAAATCGCATAAAAATAAACATGAAAACACAGATATGAAAAACAGATGGTTAATTTATAATTATCAACACACTTTGTAAAAACTCTGTGAATACAAATGGATAATAATGATAGCCAGAGAACGTAGAATGGTTGGCACTCCTAAGAACATTTCTCGTTCTCACATAAGCGAGGAAAAACCATCGTTACAGACGTGACAGTAGTGAAAACGGCACTTATATTCATCAAAATGCTTTGAAACCAGCAAATGTTGACTTCTGAGCATTATTATGGAATCAATTTAGACTGCTTGATTAAGATTGAAATCACAATATGGTTTTGCGTGATTACAAAAGCTTGAAAGCCTGCGTTTAAAACTAGACTGCAAACTGCACTTCAGTCAGCATTGTGTAAGCATGCGGCACCCTCTAGCGGTCTGGACAGCGTTTTTCATTATACATTACACAACGATAGAACTTGAAAGGGTGTTTTGTTCCTTTGGTAACATTTTATTTTTCCATGATGTGGTTAAAATTTCCATGGAATTGCCCAGCATATGCATAATACGAATTTGTGATGTTCTATTATACTGTATACAGTACAAACATGTCAAATGTGAGTTATGTTGTTTTGAACTGCAAAAACAAATGTGCAAAAATGTTTTAGAAGTACAAAATAAAAAAAATGTCAATCATTGTGTTATCATATTCGTAATTTTTTTTTAATTTTATCTTTACCTTTGGCCTGTCATGTGTTCAACAGATTCAATCCAAGTTCAATGGAAATTATTTATTGCTAGAACAAAAGCTTTTTTGCCTCTGTACATTTTTAAAATTTAATTCCTGAGCAAAACATTGATCTGATGTCTGACTATCGGTATCAGCCAATAGTTCTTTGTTAAAATCGGGATTGGTCAAAAATATTCATATTCAATATTAAATGTTACAATTGTGTAATGGCAAATGTTCTTGGTCGTTGTGGGTTCATGCATGCAGTGTTAAGGACACGCAGTGACACAGATGAGGAGAACACTTTATTTCTGTGGAGATGATAGAATGAAGAAATCGATTTTCAAAATCACTGAATCTCTTCCTTCAGTCTTCATGAAAAATAAGGAACTGTGGGTTCAATCGGAGAGCGAAGTGTGGTCCATACGTTTTTAAAGCTTTAAGGGGAATCACACATCCTTATTTTATGATTGCAAGTTAAATATCAATAACTTTTTAAGGTGACAATTTGTATTACAATTAATCATCATAATTGCAATTATTTGTTTGAAAAATTAATTGTCAGCCAAATTTCATAACTGTAAGGTAATAAGAAACTTAAGTCTCTTTCGTTTCCAGTAAAATATTAATTTAGCCCATTCAAAAATTCAGTTCTCTGAATAAGTCTTAAATATCCTTTGTATTGATCTTAGATGATGCAGCTCTTGGGAGATATTTGCTCTTTGGGTTTATCTGAATTCACTATTACTATTTAGATAAAACTATTTACTTGATACCGTTGGGCCTGATGTTTTTTGTTCACTGACTCTTGAGCAATTATTTTTTAAATGTTTCTGTAGGTGACCTGATTGGTTAAAGCTCTTCCCACATGAAGAGCAGTGGTATGGTTTCTCTCCAGTATGGATTCTCTCATGTGCTTTCAGGCTATGTGAACAAATTAAACTCTTTCCACAGTGTGAACACTTGTAAGGTTTCTCTCCAGTGTGAATTCTCATGTGTACATTAAGATGTTCTTTTTGAAGAAAACTTTTCCCGCACTGATGGCATGAGAAACGCTTCTCTCCAGTGTGAACTCTTGTGTGCACCTTAAGATATTTTATACATTTAAAACCTTTCCCACACTGATGACACGTGTAAGGCTTCTCTCCTGTGTGAGTTTTCACGTGGGCATTAAGGTTTCCTTTAAAAGTGAAACTTTTTCCACACCGATGGCACATGTAGGGTTTCTCTCCAGCATGAACTCTAAGGTGTCTATGAAGCCAGCTTTTATATGGGAAACTCTTTCCACACTGTGAGCAGGTGAAAGTATTTTTTGCTGTGCTTCTTTGAGACTTTTCTGGTGAGAAATTCTTAGTCTTTGAGTCACTCAAAGATTCGTCTCCAGTTGTGAAATCATGATGTTTCTGATACTGAAGTTTCTCCTCCACTTCGTTCAGCTCTTGACTTTCCTCTTTGACTTCCATCAGATCTACAATGAACACAGTAATTGGATAGAAATCAAATCAAGAGGGACAAATATAAAAAGAAATCAAACTGAACCCTAATTTAATTTATAGCAGAACAAATCTCCAGAATTTATTAGGGTTGGGTATTGCCACACACCTCCCAATTGGATGTTACAACGATTTTTAGATGTTAATTCAATATGTATTGTGATTTTTTTTATTATTAACGTGATTTGATATAGAAGTTGTTTTAACCAATGGTTGACTAATATAGTTTTTTTAATGGTTGATATGATATCCAGAGAACAGATATAATTATGATATCCCACACGATTTAATATAATAAATAAAACATACATAAAATTGCATATATATATAAAATAGAGCCCGACCGATATGGGTTTTTTGAGACGACACCGATTTTAGAGGGGGAAAATTTACCGATTATCGATATGGTGGCCGATATAGTTAATTTCTGAGCTGGTCTCACCAAATTGGTGGTATTCTTTTGACTGGATTTGCTAGATCCCTGGCTTATCTTTGCTTTGCAGGTATTCTAGACAACTACAAATCCATCTTTGGAGAAGTAGTCTCACACCTTACTGCCCGTTCGCTGTCGCTTTTCGGCCATCTGTAGGTGATAGAGGAAAGAACATTTTATTTAAACTGAGCATTTTTTAAATGTAGAGATAACAGTACATTTTAATGATATTTTACGTATTAAAATATTGATCTGAAAATTAACTAGTAACTATAGTTGTTAAAAAACTATATTTCCCTCTGAAATGTAGTGGAAGTATTAAGTAATAATAAAACTCAAGTACAAATACCTCTAAATTGTACTAAAGTACAGTTTTCTTGCTTATCAAAACATCATCAGCAATATTTCGCTGTTAATGTTTAACAAAAAAGTAAAAACAATAACTCATGGTTCGCTGCTGCTGAGTCAAGAGATAAACAGCAGCAGCGATATTACAGTGTATTCTGCTATACAAGTTCAGGGGAAACTTTCAATGTGGAAAACCAGACTTTTAAATGTTACATTTTGTAAATGCAACGACTGGAATTGTTTGGTTGAAGGGGGCACCAAACTGTGAATCCTAAACAAAACAGTTTTGTGAATACATGCTTACACATTAGCTTCCACTCAGCTGACAAGCAATTAAAGTAGCTATGTGGTTAGCTAGTTAGATTTATTTACTGACTTTATTTACTTTCTAGCATTGCGTCTCACCAACTAGGTAATAATGTAGCATGAAATCAACACTCAACTGACACAATCCACCACCGCACCATTGTTTGCTGAGCAGCAAAAAGATGCTCTGATGCTTAACTTTCAATATGCTACATTACTGACTGCACTGACAAACTACAGCTGGCTAACATAGCAAACAGATGTGATAAACATGAGTGACATGGTTGTAAGAGACAGGGTTAATGTTATCTTAGTTATATTGATAAGGGAAAATTATGGGGTCATTGTTTATTAACTTTCCTATATGTATTTCACAAATTAGTTCGTAACTTACCGTGAAGACACCGCTTAACTCCACCCTGTCTGCAGAACCACCATCACCAGAACCACCATCAGCTCAGCTCTGTAAACAATGGAGTCAGAGCGCGCTCTACTGGACAAACTACGTTATGACACCAATTCTAAATCACCCCAAGCATTGTTTTCTGCAGTATATGTTCTGAAAAAACCATTTAATATCTGCACATATTGGAAAACCTATACGCCGATACGATAAATCTGTGAAAGGCTAATATCGATAAATCGGTCGGGCACTAATATATATATATATATATATATATATATATATATATATATATATATATATATATATATATATATATATATATGTGTGTGTGTGTACAGTTTGAAGTCAGAAGTTTACATACACTTAAGTTGAAGTCATTAAAACTCATTTTTTAAACAGTACACAGATTTAATATTAGCAAATACAGTTTGGCAAGTTGTTTAGGACATCTACTTTGTGCATGAAATGAGTAATTTTTCCAACAATTGTTTACAGACAGATGGTTTCACTTTTAATAGACTATATCAGAATTCCAGTGGGTCAGAGGTTTGCAATCACTAAGTAAACTGTGCCTCTAAGCAGCTTGGAAAATCCCAGAAAATGATGTCAAGCCCATTAGCTTCTGATTAGCTTTGGCTAATTGGAGTCAATTGGTGGTGTACCTGTGGATGTATTTAAGGCCTACCTTCAAACTCAGTGCCTCTTTGCTTGGCATCATGGGAAAATCAAAAGAAATCAGCCAAGACCTCAGAAAAAAAAAATCAATGTCTGGTTCATCCTTGGGAGCAATTTCCAAATGCCTAAAGGTGCCACATTCATCTGTACAAACAGTAGCACGCAAGTATAAACACCATGTGACCACACAGCCATCATACTGCTCAGGAAGGAGACGCATTCTGTCTCCTAGAGATGAAAGTAGTTTGGTGTGAAAAGTGAAAATCAATCCCAGAACAACAGCAAAGGACCTTGTGAAGATGCTGAAGGAAACAGGTAGACAAGTATCTATATCCACAGTAAAACAAGTCCTATATCGACATAACCTGAAAGGGTGCTCATTAAGGAAGAAACCACTGCTCCAAAACCAACATAAAAACACCAGAATGCAGTTTCCAAGTGCACATGGGGACAAAGATCTTACTTTTTGGAGAAATATCCTCTGGTTTGTTGAAACAAAAATGTAACTGTTTGGCCAAAATGACCATTGTTATGTTTGGAGGAAAAAGGGTGAGGCTTGGAAGCCGAAGAACACCATCCCAACCGTGAAGCATGGGGGTGGCAGCATCAAGTTGTGGGGGTGCTTTGGTGCAGGAGGGACTGTTGCACTTCTCAAAATATGTGGATATATTGAAGTAAAATCTCAAGACATAGCCAGGAAGTTAAAGCTTAGTCACAAATG
Organism: Xyrauchen texanus; assembly: GCF_025860055.1. Classification (NCBI taxonomy): domain Eukaryota; kingdom Metazoa; phylum Chordata; class Actinopteri; order Cypriniformes; family Catostomidae; genus Xyrauchen; species Xyrauchen texanus. The sequence continues at coordinate 4,614,292 of NC_068300.1, forward strand.
GATCTTCCAAATGGACAATGACCCCAGGCATACCTCCAAAGTTGTGGCAAAATGGCTTAAAAACAACAAAGTCAAGGTATTAAAGTGACCATCACAAAGCCCTGACCTCAATCAAATATAAAGTTTGTGGACAGAACTGAAAAAGCGTGTGTGGGCATGGATGCCTACAAACCTGACTCAGTTACACCAGTTCTGTCTGGAGGAATGGGCCAAATTTCCAGCAACTTATAGTGAGAAGTTTGTGGAAGGCTACCAAAAACATTTGACCCAAGTTAAACAATTTAAAGGCAATGCTACAAAATACTAAGAATGTGTATCTAAACTTCTGACCCTCTGAGAATGTGATGAAATAAAAGCTGAAATAATTCTCTCTACTATTATTCTGACATTTCACATTCTTAAAATAAAGTAGTGATCCAAACTGACCTAAGACAGGGAATGTTTTCTATGATGAAATGTCAGGAATTGTGAAAAATTCTGTTAAATTATATATATATATATTGAGCACTAAATTTATTGAATGAGAAAAAAAAATGTGTTTTAAATGGTAGACAGCAGTTTTTTCTAGTTTCTGAAAACGCAACCTTTAAAAGCGCTACAATGTCATATTAGTGCTTTTTTAAATGCGTATCTATCTTGCATCTTTCAACTTATCAGACACAAAGGAACATTTAATAAATGGAAAAATTGAGCATGAATTGAACAAAATTAGCATTTTGGGTGGACAATTCCTTTAGTGCCATAAAAAAACTAACAATAATGATAATTAAGACATTAAGCAGAAACAGAGTCACTGTCACTGCAGAACTGTTATGAATTTGGAAAAATAAAAACAAATATTACAAAAAGATTTACCTTTCTAAAAGACAACTGAGCACTTATAAACAATAAAACCAATGAGGGACTATTGTGACTTGAGTGTCAAAAATAATCTGGTAACAGATCCCAACATGACAGTCGATTGTCTTGCAAATGTTAAACATCATTAAAGAAACATACCTGAAGGAATAAAATCTTCATCATCTTCACTTTGATCTTCCTCTGCTGTGATTTCTGTTTCTATCTCCTGTTTCACTTCAATCTTCACTGGTGTCTGCAGCATCTGCTGTTCTCCAGCATTACAGACAGAAGTCAGAGACTCTGTGGAGGTTTGATCATCATCATCATCATCTCTCTGTTGTTGCTCTGCTGTGATTTCTCTTTTTATCTCCTCCTGTTTCACTTTAATCTTCACTGGTGTCTGCAGCATCTGCTGTTCTCCAGTGTAGATCACATCCACCTGCTCTCTCATGATGAACATCTGAACACAGAAACATCATGATTATAATAAACTGACATTCATCAAATGTAAAAAATTATTATAAGCTTATACACATGAACAGCTCTGTTAAACAAAATCTGTTTCTGAGAAGGTATAAATACAAATGTGTGCTTTGTGTTTGGTTTCATTTTCATGACAGCAAGAATATTATTGGTTTTAAGCCTATAACAGACTTTACTCAACATATAATCACATTCACTGAACTCATTTACAATCAACCGATGGAATTAACAACCTCATATTTCAGAAATCAAACATGATATTCAGATATTTCTGCTTGTTTCACCTGTAGAAAAAAGGGCTTTAAAGTCCGGACCTCCAAGAATTATGATCATATTATGAACAAATTTCTCCTCCAGTGTAAAATATGTTGTTTTAATGATATCAATATCAGGAAACAAACTGGCCATGTTTGCCTTCAGATATTCATAAAGATTATTAAAATAATTTAGAGTCTAATTAAAAGATTTTATGTTAATATCTGTGAAGGAGTAAAAACAAACATTTTCACTAAAATCACAATCTCAACTCAGAAATGTGTGTATTCATGTACAGTCAGAATATTATAACAAACACTTTAGAAGATGATAATTACATTTAAGTTAGATGCTTACAAGATGAATAAAAAAAGTTGTATATAGACATTATATACAACTACATAACTTTAAATAATAATATATAGTAAAAACGTGTTAAACCAACTTTGATGATCATGTCGTCAACCACCAACAAAGACCATTTCTGGCCCAGAAAACCCCTGAAATTTGTCAATAGAAGTCTAAGTACAACACACAACCGTCTTCATTGAAATAATTTACAATCATCCGATGGATTTAACGAGCTCATAAATCAAGAATTAAACGTGATATTCTCAGATTTCCGCTTGTTTCTTTTGAAACTGAACACAAAAGCGCCACATACGGCGATTAAACTCCATTTATAATCATTAAAACGCCAAAGAGTGAAAAACAAAATCCACAAAAAAAATATACAAATAAACATAAATCTCATAAATGATGTAAACACAGTGAACACATACCGAATGGAGTTCCTCTTCTTCTTCGGAGTTATTACCGGTTTATAAACCACCTCTTGATGCTTTACCGCCACCTACTGGACTGGAGTATAAAAGGAAAAAACATTGTATTCATTCACGATCTTTTCATTATATTCAATATGTGTGCATCCTGTAAAATTGTTATATAAACCTAATACAATGTGATAATTTAATAATGTGGTATATATTGTCCTGAACCATTAAACTCTGTGCCACCTCTAATAACCAAAACAAGCAAGTAAATAATAAATAATATTGTGTGTGTTTATAACCTTATGATAAACAGATTTTATTTTAATCTTTTTTTCTTCTTGGCCCTAACTTTGTAAAAATGTAATTCTGGTTCGGTTCACTCTACCTCACTTTAAAAGGTCTCATTTCATTCCACTAGATGACAACAAGCGCTTGAAAAAAGATGGGCCGTGGGAAAACGATTTACAAAAACAATAAACCCAATTCTCTAAACCAAATGCTGTAAAAGGATTAATGGAAAGGAGGAGGAGGCAAGAACCGGCTTGACAATATATATAATAGCTGCCCGTAAATCTCTCTCTCTGTCCCACTGCAGTCTCCTGTTGGTCTTTATCCCAAACAAACCAAAAATGTGGCACCTACACGCTGTAAAGGTGATTGTGCCAAATGAACAAAACATTTTAAAAAGAGAAGGAAAGGCCAACATAGAGTGACATTGGGAGAGAGAGAGGAGAGAGAAAAAAACACTTATTCGCCGGTTCTCCGTTATGCCATAGCTTGGTCCTCGCCCAATCCTCCAACCTCCAATGGATGACAGCTGCACCTCCCCAGACGGATCGGAGGCAATCTTCCGGCCCCTGGCGGACAGAACGCCCCGCCGTGTTCTCGGGAAACAGAAGGAGTTTCCACTGCCCCTGGCAGCGGTTCTCCCGCTCCAGGAGCCCCTCCCCGCTCGCTGTCTCATACCCACGGTCTCCAGCCATTCGTCCACTCCCAGGCTCCTCCATCCTCCAGCGGATGGCTGCGGCTGCTCCGTTGGGGTGGATGGTAGTGGGGAGGATTCTACTACGGCGCATCCCTCCTCCTTCCCGGATTTCGGCACCAGTGTAAAGGGATTGATTGAAAGAAAGAGGCGAGAACTAGCTTGACAATATAAATAATAGTTTAATGAAGAATTAAACAAAAAGACAAACACACACACACAAAGTTGTTGGACAGCTGCCCGTAAATCTCGCTTTCTGTCCCACTCCAGACTCCAGTTGGCCTTTATCCCTCTCTGAGGCTTGATTAGTGGCCGGGTGTGTAGCATTATGACCCGGCCCCACCCTACGCCATATCACAAAGACCCATGAAGGTCTCATGCTTGTGTCTGTATTCGCTTTTTCAAATTTTCCAATCGGACGGTTCTTTCCCAAAGTCGCACAAAACCAGCAAAACTTAAACTCTTGTTTTTAGCTCAGCGATTGATTGACAGGTGAGGAATGGTGCAAACCAGTTGTGAAAAGATCACCAAAACACATCTTAATGAGGGATGTAACAATCCACTGATCTGGATCATTGTATTGATCAACTAACCCACAAAGTAATGTCATTGATGTTTACATGTTGCATGGATGTATATTTTTAAACTCTGAACGTTTTTCCTGTACTGATTAATCCTTCAGCAGGAGTTATTTAATGTGCACTGCAAGTAAAAATTGTTACCTTACACATCACAGCAGATATAATGGAAGACATATTATATATTATCAAACATATAATGCAGTTTTTAGATGTTCATAATGATCGATTTAGATAGATTAGATGCAATTGTGAACGTGATTCCCGTGTATGCATGCTGCCATGTTGTTTACATTGCAAGGCAGCATGTGATTTTGAGTTCATCCAGCACAGTTGGTTCTAAAACTTCTCATCCTTCCGCTGGAATTGGTGAGAGTAATGAAGGACAGAAAAGTCTCAAGTGGACTAAGTAGTTTATACATTCATGTTTGATGTCAGAAAACATCGCCGCATCACTGCATCAAAACAGCCAGCTCAGATGGTAGTCTTAAAACTTTTTGAGCAGCCGTTTCATTGCATTTGTGAGATAATATAAAATGGATTGTGTAAAATAGGCACATAATATCATTTCACATCAATCACAGACCCCTGAATCAAATCAGAATTGGATCGTGGCAGAAATGTATATTTGTTCGTGATTTACACCTCTTTTATTATTAATACCAGGTGGAAATGGGTAATTAATAAAATGTTAAGCACAGCCAAACTTCACTAATACAGGTTATTTTAACAAATTACTTTTCTTAGATGATGCTGCACTTTTGGAAGAAATTCCATCTTGGTATTATTTTACTTTTCAACTACTTACTTCAAGTATTGTACCTTAAGATGGACTTGTCTCTGTGATTACTTTGGGCAACAACTTTTTATATGATTAACTACATGACTTGCTGCACTGAAATTCCTCCCACACGAAGAGCAGTGGTAAGGTTTCTCTCCAGTATGGATTCTCTCATGTATTTTCAGGTTTTGTGACCGAGCGAAACTCTTTTCACAGTGTGAGCACTTGTACGGTTTTTCTCCAGTATGGATTCTTTCATGGGTTTTCAGGTCATGTGACTGAGTGAAACTCTTTCCACAGTGTGAGCACTTGTAAGGTTTCTCTCCAGTATGGATTCTCTCGTGTGTTTTAAGGTTTTCTGACTGAGTAAATCTCTTTCCACAGTGTGAGCACTTGAAAGGTTTCTCTCCAGTATGGATTCTCTCATGTATTTTCAGGTTTTGTGACCGAGTGAAACTCTTTCCACAGTGTGAGCACTTGTAAGGCTTCTCTCCAGTGTGAATCATGTGGTGCTGTTTCAATTCACTAGCTGTAATAAAGGTCTTTCCACATTCAAAGCACATATGATCCCCCACACCGGTATGTATTTTCTGGTGCTCTTTAAAATAGGACAGGTTTACAAAACTCTTTCCACAAAAAGAACACTTGTAAGGCTTTTCATTTGTGTGCACTTTTAGGTGTTTTTTTAGGTACGCTGCTACACTAAATGTTTTACCACATTTATCACATTCAAATGGTCTTTCTCCAGAGTGACAGAGGAGATGATTCTTTAGATTGTCTGCATATGCAAAACTCTTTCCACACTGATGGCACATGTAAGGTCTCTCTCCTGTGTGGATTCTCATGTGTAAATGAAGATGATGTTTTTGTGTGAAACTCCTTCCACACTGAAGGCATGAGAAAGGCTTTTCTCCTGTATGGACTCTTGTGTGTAGATTAAGATGTTGTTTATATGTGAAACTTTTACCACACTCATTGCACGTGTAAGGTCTCTCTCCTGTGTGAATTCTCATGTGTCTATTAAGCTGACTTTTACTTGTGAATCTCGTACCACACAGAGAGCAGGTGAAAGTATTTTTGACTGCTCTTCTTGGAGACTTTTTTGGTGAAAAATACTTCTTAGTCTTTGAGCAACTCCAAGATTCTTCTCCAGTTGTGAAATCATGATGTTTCTGATACTGAAGTTTCTCCTCCTCTTCATTCAGCTCTTGACTTTCCTCTTTCACTTCCATCAGATCTACAATGAACACAGTAAATTGACAAAAATCTATTTAAGAGGGACAAATGTGAATTTTTTTTAATCCTAATTTAATGTCAGAACACAACATAAATCCAGTACTTTTTTGTGTGATTTTGATATGCAAAGGTATATATTTATTCTACGCATGTGACGCAGTTACTACGCAGTTTAACATTTCTCATCAGGATAATTGAAATGCATTTATTATTTTTCCAAGATAAAACTAAATGCTGTTTTGGTTCAAAGAAAGTAGAAGCAGCATTTTCCTGGCATCTTTCTCCTCTCTGCTGGTTGTGTAAAGTTTGTGGAGGTGTGTCAAGACAGCATGGAGGACTGTCCTGTCAGCACCTGATTTCATTCATTCTGCCAGTGCAACATTGTGTGATAAAACTATGGCAAAATGCGATAAACTGTAAAACTGTATGCGCTCAAAACCAACAAGATTATGACAATTGTAATTAATGATAATAAAATGTTGGCATGTATTGCCAGTCTGTAATATAAAGCAGCATAATGTACTATTTTTGTATAGCTAAAATAGATGGAAGTACCTTATACCTTAATTGGTCCACATTGAAGGTTGATAATGGCAACACCTTAGTTCAGCAGAAAAAATAAGTTGGATACGGTATTATCCTAGTATTGAATTACATTACAAAAACAGGTTGAAAGATAAACAAACTATATTGTTGTTTCCCCGTCTGTCGCTCTCTCGACAATGTGTCGGAGAAGAGACACTAGGGGTCTCTCGAGCGCCGAATATGCCTCGGATCTATGAAAAAAAGCCAATGAGAAGTTGGCAGACAGTATTTGCATACCCCGCCCCCGGACATACGGGTATAAAGGCGAGGAAATACGTTGAGTACATTCAGAAATTTTCTTCGGAGCCGATGGTTGTGCATGCTGCTTACTACGAGTCACACCTGTTCCTGTATTCCTCTGACGCTCTGCATGCTGTTGGATTGACTGCGCATTACAGCGGCTTTTTCCTTCCTTGCACGGCAGTGCAGTTTGCCCCTGGGCCCTTCGACATTGCAGAAACCAAACTCAAAAAGTTATTTAAAAGAGTGATTTTCTCCAAAAGAGTATATTTTCACTAAAAGAGCAATACACAATGGCGTTGAAAGTCCTTTTCAGGACGCGCATTTTAAAGATGCCTTTCCGCCCCAGTGTAGTTCCTGGATGCGGTAGAGTGCTCTCCGCTTCAGACGGCCACAGGCGTTGTCTGCGAGGGCATGACCATTGGCAACGTTGCGGTTGCGTCTCGCTTTCAACAGAAAATCCCACGGGATTGAGGACGGTGCAGCTGGCGATGGAAGTGATCTAGGGATGGCAGCGGGTGCAGCTCCGCCGGGTACGCCCCCTCGGACAACCCGCCCCCCAGCATGCTCTTTGACTCCCGTCCGTGCTCAAGGTAACAGCGGCTCACCTCACAGCCAGTCTGCCTATCCTCTGGAGCTCGAAGTGGATGAGCTCGCCGCTGCATCGGAGAGCGCGGCATCTGACGCTGATGAACCCCCCTGGGCTGCCGCCTTCGGGCCAGCACGCCCAGACTGAGGCTGATGCGCAGATGACCGACATGCTTTCCCAGGCCGCCGCCAGCGTGGGGCTGGATTGGAACCTTCCATCCTCCCCACAGCCATCGCGGTTGGATGACTGGTTCTTGGGGTCTGGGCGCCGCTCACAGCCTCGCCCCCCCAGTCCCGTTTTTCCCGGAGGTGCATGATGAGCTGATGTCATCGTGGAGAGCACCCCTCTCCACCAGTCACAAAGCCACTCGCTCATCCGCTCTCGCTACCCTCGATGGCGGAGCGGCCCACGGGTACACAGCGATTCCCCAGGTGGATAAGGCTGTTGCGCTCGGAACCCCTAACACCTAGCGGGGTCACCCTGTGCTCCCCTCCAAGACCTGTAGGACAACATCCTCGCGGACCGCGAAGGCCTACAGCTCAAAGTGCTCAAAGATCTGCACGGGGTAGCCCTGATCCCAATGTGCTGCAGGAACTGCGCTCAGCGACCGACCTCGCCCTCAAAGCCATGAAGGTCACAGCGCAGGCACTCGGGCAGGTGAGGGCCACGCTCATTGTCCAGGAACATCTTCTATGGCTGAACTTGGTCGAGATGCGTGAGACCGACGAGACTTGCTTTCTCAACGCCCCTGTCTCCCAGTTCGGCCTCTTCGGCGACACCATCGAGGACTTCGCCCAACAGTTCTCCACGGTGAAGAAGCAGACGGAGGCCATATCTCACATCTTGCCCCACCGTGAGTTTGCCGCCAAGGGCCACACCCGTCTGCTTGCCAAGGGCGTCCTCCTGTGGTTAAGGAACACCCTGCTCCGCCTTAACCCAGGCCCAGCTCTCAGCCCCAATGTTGAACACCCCGCAGGAAGTAGACGCCACCCCGTCTCACGGACCCCCTCAAGGACCTGGAACACTCCCCGGCGCTCCTGAGACACTCGACCCAGAGCCCGAGATGTTAGCTCCGGAGCTGATAAAACCACTCCGACCCCGAAGGAGGGCCAGGAGGAGAATCTTTTGTTGAATTAATTTCATTTGCCGTCCCCCCTATACGGGGCTGCGGTACCCAAATTCTCAATAATAGAGCTATTTCCTTTGTCTCTGGGTCACCTGGCCCGCAAATGCCATTCTCACGGCACTCTGGCGCCACAGTTCAACAGTCCCAGCACGCTGGAGGCGGACCCCCCCGCCCTCAGCCCCACGACTGTTCCCCCGGCCGGCCGGTTCTGACGAGTCCAGCGGACACCGCTACAGGACCTCCTCCTCAGTCACCAACCCGCCCCCTGCCGGGTGTGCGGAGCAAGGTAAGTGCTTTGAGTCTTTTCTCAGCACCAGAGCCTCGGGACGCACCCTTGCCTCCCGATGCCGTTTTACCTGCTCCGCCCCGCTGCGAAGCCCCACCGGGTATGTCAAAAATACTCGTCCCTTTAGTGCCCCTAGCACGGAGTCTGGATGCGTGGCTTTCACTTCCCAACCCATCTCACTGGCTGGCCCGGACCATCCGACTCGGTTATGCAATTCAGTTTGCCAGGCCCCCGCCCCCCTTCACGGGCGTCCGCTCTACCGCAGTACACGGCGAACATGCCAAATCCCTGCGCACGGAAATTGCTACTCTTTTACTCAAAGACGCGATAGAGCCTGTCCCTCCAACCGAAATGAAGAGGGGTTTCTACAGCCTTTACTTCATTGTACCCAAGAAAGGTGGCGGCTTATAACCGATCTTGGACTTGCGAGTTTTCAACTGAGCTCTGCTCAAATTCCCATTCAAAATTCTACGGTTAGCGTTCGACGGCCAGGCGTAACAGTACAAAGTCCTCCCCTTCTGCATGTCTTTGTCCCCTTGCGTCTTCACGAAAGTCGCAGAGGCAGCTCTTGCCCCGCTCCGAGAAGCCAGCATCCGTCATACTCAATTACCTTGACGGCTGGCTCATACTGGCCCACTCCCGAGAGTTACTATGCGCTCACAGAGACCAGGTGCTCAGGCACCTCAGCCGTCTGGGGCTTCAGGTCAACCGAGAAAAGAGCAAGCTCGCCCCGGTTCAGAGCATCTCTTTCCTTGGTATGGAGTTAGACTCAGTCTCAATGTCAGCACGCCTCAGCAACGAGCATGCGCAGTCGGTGCTGAAATGCCTCGCCAAGCTCAGGCCAGGCACAACGGTCCCTTTAAAACACTTCCAGAGGCTCCTGGGGCATATAGCATCCTCCGCGGTGGATGCGCCGCTGGGTTTGATGCATAGGAGACCGCTTCAGCACTGGCTTCGGACTCGAGTCCCGAGACGAGCATGGCGCCATGGCACGCACCGTGTGATGATCACCCCCGCCTGCCGCCAGACATTCAAACCCTGGACAGACCTCTGCTTTCTACAGGCAGGAGTACCCTTGCAGCAGGTGTCCCGATGCGTCCTGGTCATGACCGACACCTCCAGACTGGGTTGGGGCCGTTGGAGAGGGGCCCCACTGTGCTGACATATCAATTGCCTAGAGTTGCTGACTATTTTCTTTGCCCTGCTGAAGTTCCTCCCGTTAGTTTGGGACAAACATGTCCTAGTCAGGTTAGACAGCACCACTGTGGTAGCGTACATAAATCGCCAAGGCGGCGTATGCTCCCGTCACATGTTGCGACTCGCCTAACTCAGGTCGCTGCGTGCCACTCACATCCCCGGCAAATTCAATGTGATAGCGGATGCGCTGTCACGACAACACTTCCCCAGCGGAGAGTGGAGGCTTCACCCACAGTCAGTCCAGCTGATTTGGGAACGATTCGGCAAGGCCCAGGTAGATCGGTTTGCCTCCCGAGAGACCTCCCACTGCTCGCTCTGGTATGCCCGAACAGAGGCTCCCCTCGGGGCAGACACACTGGCACACAGCTGGCCCGCGGGGCTGTGCAAGTAGCATTTCCCCCAGTGAGACTTCTTGCACAGGTGCTGTGCAAAGTCAGGGAGGACGTGGAACAAGTCACACTAGTGGCTCCCTATTGGCCCATCCGGGTCTGGTTCTTGGACCTCGTACTCCTCGTGACAGCCCCTCCCTGGCAAATTCCCCTGAGGAAGGACCTACTTTCTCAGGGGCAGGGCACGCTCTGGCATCCGCACCAGACCTTTGGAACCTCCATGTCTGGCCCCTGGACGGGACGCGGAAGATCTAGCTAGTCTACCACCTACCGTCATAGACACAATCAACCAAGCCAGAGCCCCTTCTACCAGGCATCTCTACGCCCTGAAGTGGGGCTTGTTCGCAAATTGGTGTTCTTCCCGGGCCGAAGACCCGCAGAGGTGCGCAGTTAGGTCAGTGCTCTTATTCCTGCAAGAGAGGCTGGAGGGGAGGCTGTCCCCTTCCACCCTAAAGGTGTATGTAGCTGCCCACCACGATGCAGTAGACGGCAAGACCTTGGGTAAGCAATTAAGATAACTTAATTATCAGGTTCCTAAGAGGCGTCCGGAGGTTAAATCCCTCCCGGCCTCCTGGGACCTCTCGGTAGTCCTCGCGGGCATCCAGAGACCTCCCTTCGAGCCCCTAGAATCAGTTGGACTCAGGGCCCTCTCTCTTAAGACTGCCCTGCTGATCGCGCTCACCTCCTTCAAGAGGGTCGGGGACCTGCAAGCGTTCTCTGTCAGAGACACTTGCCTGGAGTTCGGTCCGGCAGACACATATGTGATCCTAATACCGCGACCGGGCTACGTGCCCAAGGTTCCGATCACGCCCTTTAGAGACCAGGTAGTGAACCTGCAAGCTCTGCCCTGGGAGGAAGCAGACCCAGCCCTTCGTTGCTGTGTCCGGTACATGCTTTGCGTACCAATTTGGACCGCACACAAAGCTTTAGATGTTCTGAGCAGCTCTTTGTCTGCTTTGGTGGACAGCGGAAAGGGAACGCTGTCTCCAAACAGAGGCTTTCCCACTGGGTAGTGGACGCCATTTCATTGGCCTATCACACCCAGGCCGTGCCCCCCCTTGCGGGTCCGAGCTCACTCAACAAGGAGTGTTGCGTCCTCGTGGACACTGGCCAAGGGGACCTCCCTCACAGACATATGGAGAGCAGGGGGTTGGGCAACACCCAATACCTTTGCGAGATTTTACAGTCTCAGGGTTGAGTCAGTATCATCCCGTGTTTTCTCAGGTCCGAGCCACTAGAACTCGGTAACACGCTGATGGGCTGGCCGGGTGAATCACTTGCATATAGCGCCCTTTCCCTCGGTTGAGGTAAAATTGTGCGCTTTTTCCCCCAGGAGATCCCACTCCTCGGATCTCAGGACGATTCCTCCCTAGCCCTTGTGGGTCCGCAGTTCAGCGGAGGAACTAGCCGACCCAATCCACTGCGGGTACTCCATCTACCCTGTATTGGAATAGGTGCTCCACAGGGTAGGACTTCTACATGGACTACCCCTGCGAGTATTTTCCGCGGTACGGTTCCCTTGCGAGTGGAGCCGTGTCTCCCTTAGCCAGTTCCAGCTGCCCTCTGGTCGCCATGTTGTAGCAACTCCCCCCTCCTAGTGAGGCTGGATCTACCATTGCGCCACTTCCACATGCTGCCTAAAAAAGCCATGTGATGTATTCACTATCTTACCTCCCCTTCAGGGCAGGTGTGGTCTCCGCAGGGTCTTTTCCACATGAAAGAATAGGAAACTGGTTAAGACCCCCTTCCCTCGATACATGTAAGGGCCCCGGCCGTTATTGCTCTATGAGAGAAACATAGAGAGAAAAAGAGGCCCAGCCAGGCTCGGCCAGTTCCCAGGTTGGCAAGCGTCGCCTTGTTCCCCTGTTCAGGGTAACCAGAAGGACTCCGACGACTACTTTGGGGCATTGGGGAAGGGTACGTGCGGTCTGACACAGCTGGCCCCCAATGCACGTCAAAAAGACCTGCCGCTCCTGTGTCAGCAGTACACGGCTCAGAGTATGGAGTGATTTAAATTGGACCCTTGGTGTCGCTTCTCCGACACAATGTTGAGAGAATGACAGACGGGAATGTCTAGGTTACGGATGTAACCTCCATTCCCTGATGGAGGGAACGAGACGTTGTGTCCTTCCGGCCACATCGCTGAGCCGAGCCACTGTAGTGGCCGGACCATTTCCAACTCCTCAGAAAAATCCTGAATGAACTTGACACATTTCCTCGCCTTTATAACCGTATGTCCGGGGACGGGGTCTGCAACTGTTTTTATTGTAACAGTATCGGCTCCGATACTGAAGCTTTAAGACGGATCGGGTAACGGTCCGACAGTGAATGGTGCTGCTCTGTTGACACAAACTCCACACAGGCTGGTGACTCGCGGCTATTTTTAGCCTTCACAGCGGTGCGCAATATTTGAGCACTACTCAAGAACAGTATCTCAGATGTAGATGCTCAATAGTTCGGTTCACTTATAATATGCAATTAGAACGGCACCGGAGGTGCATTTGACTAGAACTTGAATAAGCGAATTAAACTACTGTGAACTTGCCTTCAAACAGACACATACAGGACGTCCTGGGGAGTTTAGAATGTCAAAATAAAAGCGTGAGGGTTTTAAAAAGTGTGCGATTTAAATATATTCCTGTTGTATTTAAAATTAATTAAATTCAATAATAATAATATTAATAACAATTTATAATTCTTATTTTCATCTTTAGTATTGGTTTACAATTTATAACAATATTTAAATTGAATGGGTTCCACAAAATAACTGTGTGAATGAAAAGTGGACTGATGTCTTACAACTAAATTGAACAAAAAAAGAGATCTGAATCATTTAAAGTCCAGATACAAGTTGAAACATTTTTGGAGAAAAAAGGCAAAAATAAAACACTGGTTTCTTTTCTACTGATGACTTATACTGGAATTACAGTTAATTTTGCTGCTACAATATCCAGTACTAGTTAACAATAAAGTGTTTCTTAATAAGCAATACATTTATATTGAACTTATGTGTAGTTAGAGGTTTGTGTTTCTTTACATATTAATGAGCACACCCAATTAGTTCCACACAATAATGTAAAGATAGTCTAAACTGATTATGCACAACAAAAAAAAATAAATAAATAAACACAACAACACAGGTATCGGATCAGCTGATACTGAGATTTTCAATATCGGAATCGGAAGAGAAGAATCGGCGTATCCCTTGTGCATGATGACAATTGTCATTATTGACAATAATTTGAAAAATAACAAATAAAGAATTTAAGCAGAACCCCTTAATCCTGAGTCACTGTAGAACTGCAACTGTTTTTATTGTAACAGATTCTGACATGATTTTAAAAAGATATTACAGGAAGAAACACACCTGGAGGAATAAAATCTTCATTTCTCTGTTTTTCCTCTGCTGTGATTTCTTCTTTTATCTCCTCCATCTTCACTTCAATCTTCACTGGTGTCTGCAGCATCATATCACATCATTCGAAAGCTTATAACCTCAACTTCCACTCGCTCAAAACAGGTAAAAGATGAAATGAATGTTTAACCTGTAACCTGTCGTCTCTCTCCATCAGCTTTGTCTTCAGTGACGTCACCTCTTTCTTCAGCTGAGAGATTACTTTGATGAAATCATCAATATTATCTGCATGTGGAATGACCAGCCAAACCCAAGGAGCTCTAAAAGATACGTAGAGAGCTATCTGTTAGCATTTCTATTCATCTCTATTGTAGTGCTCAGTTGGCGCAGGGTCTTCTTCTGATGTTTTATGGCTATTCAACGAAAGGAGTATTATCGCCACCAGCTGGTAAGAAGTGTGCCAGGAGGATCAAATAATTCAATTCTTTGAGTATTTACCAAGAACTATATTCTCTTATTTAGCTCGTTTTCAAATATTGTATTTAAAATGAAAAACGTGAGTTTTTTTCAGAATGCCTGTCAAATTAAAAGTCATCTTATTGTATTTAATACTTGTGCATCAATATAAAAAAGATACTCAGAGGTCATTAGAGGACAAAAATGTCTGTGCCAAAAAACTGCCATAATAATGGTATATATATTCATATTATTTTCCACTTTCAATGAGTTATTTTTTTAACAATCATTTGTCCTGATCATAACTACCAAATATTAATAAGTTCTCAGGATTTTAACCCTTTAAATGTCAAATTGTTTATATAATGTCACTTGTTTTGTTTTTTTATGAAAAAACAAACACAGAAAACTGAATTATATTCCATATATTAAATTCTAAGGGGAGTTTTGTTTTTCTTTAACTTTTTTTTATTATCACAGTCTGGGATATGACAATGATTAACAACAACATTGATTTTGATGCATTATTATTTGTTGTGCAGTGTTAGATTTAACAAATAACTCATACAGGACCTTTGAGGGAAAATAAATCTGCATAAAAATAATATATATTAATATTATTTTCCACTTTCACTGACTACAACCAACATCAGTCCTCCTGATCATAAATACCAAATATTTATTTATTTTCAGGATTTTATCCCTTTAAATGCCAGATTGTTTTCATAATACCCCTGTTGTTTTTTACTCACTCACTCACTCACTCACTCACTCACTCACTCACACACACACACACACACACACACACACACACACACACACACAAAACACACTCTGACATCCACACCAACACATCAACACAATTTCAGCTGCATCATTTATTCAGATGGCCTGCAGTGCTCTATAATACAGAAAACAGGAAAAAAGCATGAATTTGCTCCATAGGCTAAACATGAGAAAAATGGCAGCATCTGGTGGAAAAATATTCATATATATAAAGTATTTTTGAAGCCAGGGCTCCAGAATAAAAGCATAATTTCATAGAATTCATAATTTTATGATTTAATGGCACTGGGAACAAATATTGCAGTTTTAATGGGTTTTAAATATGTACACAGAGTATTATAGATGTATTATAGGAACTGAGGTTGAAATATCAAACACTGCGGGACAGCTGTCAGCTGCTCGTACAGACCCAACACTTAAAGAGCAGTATTAATATATTACAATATATATTAATATATAAGTATGATATACTGTAAGTATTACATTAATATATACATATTATTTACTTTTAATATTTATAGTATTTTAAAGATTCAAGTATTGCAAAATTAGCTGCAAAATAATCTTTTGGAGCACTTGCTTCTGTTTCACACATGACATAAAAGACTGAGCACAAGCTAGTCCTGAATAAATGATTTAATCAATTACAATAATGACAATTGTGCATGTGTACAATATATTTTTTTATTCTGTGCTTGTGCATTGTGGGTTTTAAATGGATCCAAGTGGCTTGAGTGTTTTGACTACGTTCACCAAAATTCGTTCATATGCATTTAATGATTCAGTGATCATTTCTGGTGATGCCAGAAGGGTGACAAATGAGAGTCTTGTGTGAAATGAGTTAGTCACTGAATCAACGACCACAATATAATTTTAATCCTTTAAAATGTGTATATCTACAGACCTAAAAAGAGAATTTAGTTGAGGATTTAAGCAATATAAGAACAAAGCAAATCTATAATTTCCCCAGTTTGTGAGCAGCTGTTCACTACCTTTATTGAAATACATTAATAATAGTATTTCCGAGATGGGAGGAGTCCTAATCCTTCAACATGACAGAGGAGAGCACAGTTCCCCATTCTGTCACTCACTCAACGTTGTGTCGATTGTACAGTGGTAGGTCTAGTGTCATTGCAAGGGGGACAAAACGTCTCGTTCCCTCCATCAGGGAACGGAGGTTACAACAGTGACAATGACATTGCCCTTCTGTCAATTGATATCAATTGATACGTTGTGTCGATTGTAGTGACACAAGGGGTCCCATTTAAAAATGCCACAGTTTCCCATTTAAAAACTGTGTTACGTGAACTGCTGACACAGGTGCAAGTGTAACACGCGCACACTGCGGTCTTAGCATAAAATGAACTTTCTATATCTCGGACCAGATTCAGAAGACTACGTTCTATAGCCAGTATTGCAGCAAGACAAGGGAAAGGAACACATGAGACAGATGTAGATGAAAAAGGTAAGTATTTCTTTTCTTTTTTTACTTTGAAATAATTTGTTTAGATTTAGGGAAATAAGACAAAACAACAAGGAAAACAACAAAATAAAATAACACAGTTTCAATATATTTTACAAATCCCTTCTTGAATTAATTCCTTGAAATCGGTTTCACTCAAAACCCAAATAAATCTTTGACTCAATGGCTCTGTTCAACCTTCTCAGAAGAATTTCAAAAACAAATGGAAAAAAAATAAACAACAATCAAGACAAATAAATGTCAAACACAATACTCAATGGCACACTAATTCAAAAATTAGTATCCGAATTAACTCCAATGAATTAAACTCATTTCAATGTTCAGTTTACTAGTTCAGTGTCCTTTATGAACTGCAATGCAGATCCAAAGTGAACGAATAAGATGGAAAAATCCCGTCTCATTCACTGATGCAAAGATGTCCTTGAGTGAAAACAAAACACAAAATCGTATACACGTATGGTCCTACCACCTTGATGAACGTGTAATAAGTGTCCAAGTTCAGAAAACCAGGGTTGGCTCGCCAGTTTCCACCAATGTCGAGCTGACCTCGTTGACGGCAGAAACAATTTCAGTTCAAACTCCTCGTTTGATTCCAAAAGACATCACAGACAGGAGCTCAACATAAAGAGAGGGGAAAAAGAAAGAAAACAAAAAAAAACAAAAAAACCCAACCTTGAGGGCGGAGCTAATCCAAATTAATCGAACTATTTTCTTTTCTAGTTTGTCACATTTACAGGTTATGTTATTCATATTTAATTTCTTTATCATTAAAATAAAAGTAATAAATTACTTCTATAAATCTAACTTCTGTCTTTTTTTCTTCCTTCTCTCATAGGTTTGGTGTGCACTCTTGTAACCTGGGTTACACAAGCAAGCTACTGCATGCTAGAAGCAAACTGTATCGGCCACACGTAACCCTCCCCAACGCCACAAAAAAAGTGTCATATACAGTTCTTAGGTTCCCAGCACCCCTGAGGGGGGAACAAGCAACATGACTATCGTGGGAGCAAGCCACGCCAGCCGCAGCCTTCTCTCTCTATGTTTCTCGTCATAGAGCATAAAGCGGCTGGGGCTATCTAACGCTATAAGAGACCACATCCTGCCCAGGCTGGGGTGAGGTAACATGTGGCCAATACATCACATGGGTTGTCAAGCCACACGTGGAAGTGGCGTGGTAGTAGATCCTGCCTAGTGAGGGAGGAGCTCTACAAACACAGCGACCGGGGGCAGAGGAACTCGTAGTGGGTCTGATCGCAAATTCCTCAGCTGAATTTGCAGGTCAGAGGGTCTTCTGCGGGTCTCCAGACCAGGAAGAACACCAATTTGCGAACAAGAGCTACTTTACGGCATAAGCCTGGTAGAGGGAGCTTGGCTTGGTTGATCGTGTCTTCAACCGCAGGTGGTAGGTCACTCAGATCTTCCGCGTCCCATCCAAGGTCTAGACATGGAGGTTCCAGAGGTCTGGGCGCGGATGCCAGAGGGTGCTCCGTCCCTGAGAAAGCAGGTCCTTCCTCAGGGGAATTTACCAGGAAGGTGCTGTTGCGAGGAGCGTGAGATCCGAGATCCAAGTCAGAGTGGGCCAGTAAGGAGCCACTATGGTGACACCCATCCTCCCTGACCTTGCACAGCACCAGTGCAAGAAGGTTCACGGTGGGAAATGCGTACTTACACAGCCCCCGGGGCCAGCTGTGTGCCAGTGCATCTGTCCTGAGGGGGGCCCCCGTTAGGGAGTACCAGAGCGGGCAGTGGGAGTTGTCTTGGGAGGCAAAGAGATCTATCTGTGCCATGCCGATCCAGTCCGAAATCAGCTGGACCACCTGGGGGTGGAGCCTCCACTCTCCGCTGAGCGAGACCTGTCTCGACAGCATGTCCGCTGTCGTGTTGAGGTTGCCCATGATATGAGTGAAGTGCAGCAACCTGTGTCGCTGCTGCCTCCTTACAGTGAAATGACTCTCATCATTGTGACATATGATGAGAGCGCATGCTGCCTTCATACCGTCACGGTATGTCTGAACGGATCAAGACGCGCTTGCCCTGAATCAGCAGGAGAAACCTCCACAGGGAAAGGAATACAGCCAGCAACTCTAGGCAGTTGATGTGCAAAAGCAGCGGGTGCCCTCTCCAGGAGCCAGCGTCTGCGTGCCTATTGCACACTGCGCCCCAACCCTGTTGAGAGGCATCTGTGGTGACCATGACACATCTGGACACCTGCTGTAGGGGGACTCCTGTCAGCAGAAAACAGAGGTCTGTCCAAGGATTGAAAGTCTGATGGCAGGAAGGGGTGATTAACACACGGTACGTGACGTGGCACCATGGCCATCTCGGGACTTGAGTCTGAAGCCAGTACTGAAGATGTTTCATATGCATCAACCCAAGTGGCGCGACCGTAGCCGAGGATAACAAATGCCCCAGGAGCCTCTGGAATTGTTTTAGAGGAACCGCTGTGCCGGGCTCTAAGAGAGCGAGGCACCTTAGCACTGACTGCATGCGCTCGTTCGTGAGGCGCGCTGTCATTGAGACTGAGTCTAACTCTATGCCAAGAAAAGAGATGTTCTGAACCCAGGAGAGCTTGATCTTTTCACAGTTGACCTGAAGCCCTAGACGGCTGAGGTGCCTGAGCACCTGGTCCCTATGAGTGCATAGTAACTCTAGAGGATGATCTAGAATGAGCCAGGGGGGTGTTTGGTCAGGTAATAACGCATCCTGGGGCTTGGGTGCTGAGAAAAGACTCAAAGCACTTACCTTACTCCACGCACCCGGCAGGGGGTGGATTAGAGACTGAGGAGGAGGTCCTGTGAAGACGTCCTTGGAACTCATCAGTGTCAGCTTGCCGGGGATGGGCAGTCACGGGTCTGGAGGCGAAGTAACTGCGATTAGGTACCGGGACTGTGTTTTTTTGGTGACGTGGCGCCATGGCCATCTCGGGACTTGAGTCTGAAGCCAGTACTGAAGATGTTTCATATGCATCAACCCAAGTGGCGCGACCGTGGCCGAGGATAGCAAATGCCCCAGGAGCCTCTGGAATTGTTTTAGAGGAACCGCTGTGCCGGGCTCTAAGAGAGCGAGGCACCTTAGCACTGACTGCATGCGCTCGTTCGTGAGGCGCGCTGTCATTGAGACTGAGTCTAACTCTATGCCGAGAAAAGAGATGTTCTGAACCAGGGAGAGCTTGATCTTTTCCCAGTTGACCTGAAGCCCTAGACGGCTGAGGTGCCTGAGCACCTGGTCCCTATGAGTGCATAGTAACTCTAGAGGATGATCTAGAATGAGCCAGGGGGGTGTTTGGTCAGGTAATAATGCATCCTGGGGCTTGGGTGCTGAGAAAAGACTCAAAGCACTTACCTTACTCCACGCACCCGGCAGGGGGTGGATTAGAGACTGAGGAGGAGGTCCTGTGAAGACGTCCTTGGAACTCATCAGTGTCAGCTTGCCGGGGATGGGCAGTCACGGGTCTGGAGGCGAAGTAACTGCGATTAGGTACCGGGACTGTGTTTTTTTGGTGACGTGGCGCCATGGCCATCTCGGGACTTGAGTCTGAAGCCAGTACTGAAGATGTTTCATATGCATCAACCCAAGTGGCGCGACCGTGGCCGAGGATAGCAAATGCCCCAGGAGCCTCTGGAATTGTTTTAGAGGAACCGCTGTGCCAGGCTCTAAGAGAGCGAGGCACCTTAGCACTGACTGCATGCGCTCGTTCGTGAGGCGCGCTGTCATTGAGACTGAGTCTAACTCTATGCCGAGAAAAGAGATGTTCTGAACCAGGGAGAGCTTGATCTTTTCCCAGTTGACCTGAAGCCCTAGACGGCTGAGGTGCCTGAGCACCTGGTCCCTATGAGTGCATAGTAACTCTAGAGGATGATCTAGAATGAGCCAGGGGGGTGTTTGGTCAGGTAATAACGCATCCTGGGGCTTGGGTGCTGAGAAAAGACTCAAAGCACTTACCTTACTCCACGCACCCGGCAGGGGGTGGATTAGAGACTGAGGAGGAGGTCCTGTGAAGACGTCCTTGGAACTCATCAGTGTCGGCTTGCCGGGGATGGGCAGTCACGGGTCTGGAGGCGAAGTAACTGCGATTAGGTACCGGGACTGTATTTTTTTGGTGCCGGGGTGCCATGAGGAAGTGAGTAAATTGCTCTTTTATTAAATATGTGAGTACCGCAGCCTGAAGGGCGTGCGGCAACGGAAAATAAGGAAAACAAGGATTTTCCTCCCGGCCCTCCACCGGGGGACGGAGTGGTCTTGGTACCAGCTCTGGAGCGAACGTCTGACTCCCTGAGTCTTCCGTCTCAAGCGTGCTTAGGAGCCTTTCGGGTGCTAGAAGAAGTCCTGGAGATGGGCTGCGTGTGCCGCCTGCAAGGCGCTCGACGCTGGGGCTGAGAGTGTGGTGTATTTTTATCAAGTTAAGTATACATTAATAAAGTATAATCATTGTCATTTTATTTTACAATTATTTCTGATGGTCAAGCAGATCTTTTACTCTGTGTGTGTGTTTTTAGAGGCCTGTGCAGGAACAGGAATAGCCTCACATATGTGCTCTCATGACTATAGTATATATGAGAATATATGGTGAGGCTCTTCCACAGGTGTCTCCTGCCCACTTCTTGAAATAATTAGACCAAAGTTAAAGAATAGGATGATAGATAATGGTGACACTTTTGGAATGTATAAGCCCCACCTTGTTAGAGGACATGTATTTATGTGAAAAAAAAACAGAGATGCTTCAGTTGCTCTGCAGATTGACTCGGCTTGTTATTTCTAATAATAAAGTTTAATTTTCTGGCATCAAAACCTAAGAATTTGAGAGTGATTCTTCACAGATTTTGGCAGTAACTATAACAAGAGCTGGGCCCGGGTTGAGGCGGAGCTGTGGGCGGCGCCTGGGGTGGCACCGCGGCATGATGTGCAAGATCGTTTCCGTCAGACTATTTACAGCCGAAAACTGCTGGGCGACGTCGTCGACAGTGTCGCTGAAGAGACCAAGCTGGGAGATGGGGCATTGAGAAAGCAAGCCTGGTCAACGGAATGCATCTCCACCATGTCACAGCGAGTGCCCACGCTGTGACCTTCATGGCTCTGAGAGCAAGTTCGGTGGCAGAGCGCAGATCCTGCAGCATGTCGGGGACAGGACTACCCAAGTGCAGATCTTTAAGTGCCTTGGCTTGGTGGAATTGCAGGAGTGCCATGGCATGCAGGGCGGAGGCGGCCTGTCCAGTGGCGCTCTAGGCTTTCGACGTCAGTGACGACGTCATCCTACAGGCCTTGGAGGAGAGTACTGGATGATCCCGCCAGGTGGCGGCATTCTCGGGGCACAGGTGGATCGCAACCGCCCTATCCACCTGGGGGACCTCCGTGTACCCATGGGCCACCCCACCGTCAAGGGTAGTGAGAGTGGACGAAAGAGGAGGTCGGATGCGGGTCGTAAAATTTGCCCTCCATGACCTCGTCAGCTCGTCATGCACTTCTGGGAAGAAAGGAATGTGGTTATGAGCAGTGTCCTGACCTCGAGGAACCAATCGTCTAGCTGTGAAGGGTGGGTGGGGGCCCAGGAAAGCATAGCAGACATCTGCGCGTCAGCCTCAGACTGGGCGAGCAGACACGAAGGTGGCAGCCCAGATGAGTCATCAGCACCAGACTCTGCTGTGACACTCTCCAATACAGCGGCGAAATCATCATCCAGCTGGCGGGGTTCTAAAAATACACCATAAATTAATGCCGCCTCCGTGTGTTCGCAGCCCAGACACGCGAGGCAGCGCTTATGACTGCCAGAAGCGGAGAGAAAACAGCCACATTCAGGAACTACACAGAGGTGGAAAGGCATCTTTAAAAAGACGCATCCTGAAATGGACGTTCAACGCCTGTAGTGCATTGCTCTTTTACTTATGAAAATACTCTCTCTTTTTGAGGGGAAAACACTTCTCTTTTTGAAGGTATAAGCTCTTTCACAGAAGCGCTGTAAAAGCGCCCAGGGGCATGGAATGCACAGCGGACAACCACACTTTCTGACCTGGCCGGTAATTGGGTGCAGGAGTCTGATGGTGGTTAGCAAGGCAATGGTTGTTATCAGTCGAACAGAGGAGGGCAGAGTGAACATCTCTCCAAACCTTACGGCAGTGATGGAGTTGAGCTTGGACAGATGGGATTGCAATATTGTTCTCTTGGACCTGGCTGATATCCCAAGGAACACTTGAATGGGGACATGCCCATTGCTGAGCTGAAAAGGGAGTTGTGAGCAAACTCAATCCAAGCAAAGTGGGTACTCCAGGACAAGGGATTACAGGCTGTAACACATCGTAATGCGGCTTATAACTCCTGGCTGATTCTTCCACTTGCCCATTGGATGGAAGCCAGAGGATACTTCACTGGCACTCAATGAGCCTGGCAGAAGGCTCTCCAAATCTGGGAGGTGAACTGCGGTCCACAAACGGAGACATTTTCAAAGGGGATGCCATGGAGATGGAAGACAAGTAATACCAGCAGATCATCGGTCTCGAGAGCTGTCAGCAGTTTGAGGAGAACTACAAAATTTGCTGCCTTGGAGTCAACAATTATAAGGATTGTGCTATTACCTTGTGAGAGGGGCAATTCAGTAACGAAGTCTAGGGCGATTTGTGACCAGGGACGACTGGGAATAGGCAACAGCCAAAGGAGACCAGCCGGAGGAAGATGCAAAGCCTTCCCACTAGCACATACAGAACAGGCACCGATGAAGGCTTGAGTATCTGTTTCAATAGTAGGCCACCAGAAGTGTCTTTTTAAGTACTAAAATGGCTATTAGTGTCACATTTGTTTTTTTCGCAGGCTTGATTGATTTAGAAAGTAATGTCAAAGTAAAGTAATTAGTAACCTGATTACTTTCACAATGAGGTAATCAGCAAATAAATGACAATTTTAGAGAAGTAATCAGGAGTGGATTACTTTTTCAAAAAGTAACTTACCCAACACTGCTTGCTGAGAAGTTACATCTCACGATTTGACTGCAAATGCTACATCCAAAAACACTGATAATAATAGTTAGATAATAATAGGGCCATGTCGTCACGGACATCATTTTCTAGAAAACGCACAATGCAGGGCAGTTCTGTATGCTGCTAGTGTACCTAAATCCCTAATTATATAATATGGGGTGGCTGTGGCTCAGGTGGTAGAGTGGGTTGGCCACTAATTGCAGGGTTGGTGGTTTGAATCTCGGCCCACACGACTCCACATGCCGAAGTGTCCTTGGGCAAGACACTGAACACCAAGTTGCTCCCAATGGCAGGCTAGTGCCTTGCATAGCAGCTCTGCCATCATTGGTGTGTGTGTGTGTGTGTGTGTGTGTGTGTGTGTGTGTGTGTGTGAGAATGGGTGAATGAGTCACAGTGTAAAGTGCTTTGAATACCGTTAAGGTTAAAAAGGCACCAAATAAGTCCAGAACATTTACCTAATTTGTCTGTGTGCATCTCGCAGCTGTTGCCACAGAAGATAAAAAATTATAATAATTGATATTTGCTTGAGCAGCCTCATAAGTCTGCAATCATCCTGAAATCTTTAAATACTAACCAAAGAAATTTTCACTGAGCTCTTCTTTAATCGCACAAACATCGAGAATATTAATTTTGAGTCATAAATTTATCGGAATTGTCCTTCAAATGTGTCAGAGATATAGGCTAAAAAAGATGTGCATAAATTACATGGTGGTTTACAATAAAATAAACATTTAAAATAAAAACATCATAACCAACTAAATTCAACTTGTATCAACAAGTTTAGCTTTATACACAAACTCAATGTCATCGAATAATATATTTATTTTATAGTCTATAATTAAATTATATACAAAACATTTCACTGCCCAAAATATCCTAATATTTTATTGTGCATGTTTTAATGTTGTGAATGGAGGACAAATGCTGTAAAAGAATGTATTTTAAGCAGCTCGTCAAAGCTTATAATAATAAATAGGTGCTGTTTAGAGTTGCTGTCTTCTTTAGTAAATAACGCTTTTTTCCCCAGACTATATAAAAAGTTACAGTTAATCATCATGATATTATGGACCAATTCAAGCTGACAACACTGCATGGACAACAATGTTTAGATACATTAAAAAGACTTAACATCCAATATTAATACTATTTTTATTTCGATATGCTGCATTTAGTAAACTGTGGGAGACAAGATGTGGGTGACATAACTCGATGATGTTCTTGATTTTAAGATTCTAACCACAATGAAACAGAAATGCAAGCACCGTCTTGGCTGCACAAATGCCACACGCAATTTTACCAGTTGAGAGGCTTTGCTGATGTAAAACTACCTTGTTTGGTTTCCATTACATTGGATACAAACCCGTCTTTGTTTTTGTCATGCCAGCCCCTCGGTAGTCGATGTAATTCAGTAGTTTCTGTAGTAACATTCAAGCATTTTGGTTGACTGATGAGTGTGCCTGTGTTTGCTTAAACACAGTGAAACAACTCTGGCTACATCTACGAATTTAGGAGCTAATACAACTACATGCAGACAGAGATGTGATCATTAGGGCCCAAGCACAAAGTGCGTAGGACCCTATTGTTTTCGTTAGGATTATTATTATTATTATTAGGGCCCAAGCACAAAGTGCGTAGGACCCTATTGTTTTCGTTAGGATTATTATTATTATTATTAGGGCCCAAGCCTTGAAAAGGCAAGGCCCTATTGTTTTCGTTAGGATTATTATTATTATTATTATTATTATTATTTTTTTTTTTACGACTATTGGGGCACTTTTGGGGCTCTTAACGTGCTCAAAAACTCTTGAAACTTTGCACACTGGTCAGAACCCGCGGCCATTAGGGCCGGGCTGAAGCTGGTACCGAGCGTGGCAGGGGGCTCGGCGGCGCCCTGGAACGGGGTCCGAAAACTTGGTCCATAAATCAAACACGCTTGCATGTAATAATATGAAACTTGGTACACATATAGATCTCATCATTTCATATATCCTTCATACTTTTACTTTTTACCTCAGGCCAACTGGAAATCGTCTATTTAGGGTTCTTTGGAAAACACATGCAATGGAATGTGAAATACTCCTCCTAGAGAATTCCACCAATCGCCACTGAAACTCAGTCAGCATGAAGTCAAGACATTGAGGATGAAAAATTGGTCAGCGGATTTTTGATATCTCGAACGGTTTGGCCATGGCGAGGAAACGAAATGATGGCACGAAAAGAGAAACAGGAAGTGTGTTATAACTTCTGCATACATTAATTGATCTCGATGAAACTTCAGCAGTGTGTTTGCTGTACGAGGCCGATCGCATGGATGTGAGTATTGTGAGTCAAAGTTATAGCGCCACCAACTGGCAGAAGGAAATGTGTCACTTTCAAAATGCTTTGAAATCACCCTCTTATTTTTACCCGATTTACTTAAAACTTTAGGTGTATAATGTAAACACACGGCAGATGTAGACATGTGAAAGGATTATTGATATCTTCGATACTGTCGCTAGCGCAACGCTTCAAACTAGAATATTCTTTTTGATGCTTTTGAGACTCTTAGCATACTTGAAATTGCATGAAACTCGACAGACACATCACATTTATTAGCCAGTAGACATGTGCAAAGTTTCAGAAACGGGCGTGGTGCAGGGGCTCAGTAGCGCCACCTTTTGACAAAAGTGGGGGGGTTGCTTTACACTTTGACCCACAGTCACAAAACTCAGTAATTATATTGTTCTCATCGAGCCGGACAACTTTCTAATTTACAGTCATTTGCTCAGATCAACAGAAAGTCAGATATTTTGGTTTGAATGTGGATGTTTTGGAGAATTTTCTCTGCCTCTCTCACTGACCCTACGTCTCTCTGTGTCTGGGGGGAGGGTGCTGATTTGGCTGTTGAATGAGAATGCTTTTATTTTTGTTTTTCAAGGTTTTGGGGCCCTTAACGTGCTCGAAAACTCTTGAAACTTTGCACACGGGTCGGAACCCGCGGCCATCAGGGCCGGGCCGAAGATGGTACCCGGGCGTGGCAGGGGGGCTCGACAGCGCCCCCTGGAATGGGATTCGAACACTTGTCCGTATATCAAACATGCTTGCATGTAATAATATGAAACTCGGTACACTTGTAGATCTCATCGGGCCGAACAACTTTCGTGCTCTAAGTTTTACGCCAGCCCAACAGGATGTCGGCTATTATGGGTTGTTTGGAAACACGTGCTCTGGAATTATATATATTCCTCCTAGAGAATGAATCCAATCGCCACCAAACTCGGTCGGCATGAAGTCAAGACATTGAGGATGCTACATTCCGGACGGATTTTTGATATCTCGAACGGTTTGGCCGTGGCGTGGAAATTGATTTAGGACTAAAAATGGACACATGAAGTGTGTTATAACTTAGTTAGTTCTATCTACAGTTACAAAATTCGGCGTGTATATTGTTCTCGTCAAGCCGAACAACTTTCTAATTTACAGTCATTAGCTCCGACCAACAGAAAGTCAGATATTGTGGTTTGAATGTGGATTTCTTAAAAATTTTCTCTTTCTGAGTGACCCCTCCTCCTCCCTTTCTGTGTTTTTTCTCTCAGTGTCTCTCTGTCTGACAGACAGAATGGGCCTGCCAAATTTTTTTTGTGTGTGTGTGTGTGTGTGTGTGTGTGTGGGGAGGGGAGGGGGGGGGGGGTTCTCTGTTGGGTTTAGATTTTAAATTCTGGGACTTTTGGGGCCTTTAACATGCTCGAAAACTCTTGAAACTTTGCACACAGGTCAGAACCCGCGGCCATCAGGGCCGGGCTGAATCTGGTACCGAGCGTGGCAGGGGCTCGACAGCGACACCTGGAATGGGATTCAAACACTTGTCCATATATCAAACATGCTTGCAAGTAATAATATGAAACTTCGGAACACTTCTAGATCTCGTCGGGCCGAACAACTTTCTAATTTACAGTCATTAGCTCAGACCAACAGAAAGTCAGATATTTTGGTTTGAATGTGGAACACATTTCAAATTAACTTTGAAGCTCCAAAAGCACATCAAAAGTAACATAAAAGAAGGGAGTGTGTTATAACTTCTGCATACATTAACTGATCTCGATGAAACTTCAGCAGTGTGTTTTGCGGGAAGAGGCCGGTCGCATGGATGTGACTACTGTGAGTCAAAGTTATAGCGCCACCAACTGGCAGAAGGAAGTGTGTCACTTTCAAAATGCTTTGAAATCACCCTCTTATGTCTCAAGTGAACAAACAGACCAACAGAAAATCAGATATTTTGGTTTGACTGTGGAACACATTTCAAATTAACTTTGAAGCTCCAAAAAGCACATCAAAAGTAACATAAAAGAAGGGAGTGTGTTATAACTTCTGCATACATTAACTGATCTCGATGAAACTTCAGCAGTGTGTTTGCGGGAGGAGGCCGGTCGCATGGATGTGACTACTGTGAGTCAAAGTTATAGCTCCACCAACTGGCAGAAGGGAGTGTGTCACTTTCAAAATGCTTTTAAATCACCCTCTTATGTCTCAAGTGAACAAACAGACCAACAGAAAGTCAGATATTTTGGTTTGAATGTGGAACACATTGCAAATGAACTTTGAAGCTCCAAAAAGCACATAAAGGCAGCATAAAAGCAAGGAAGTGTGTTATAACTTCTGCATACATTAACTGATCTCGATGAAACTTCAGCAGTGTGTCACATGGATATGACTATTGTGAGACAAAGTTATAGCGCCACCAACTGGCAGAAGGGAGTGTGTCACTTTCAAAATGCTTTTAAATCACCCTCTTATGTCTCAAGTGAACAAACAGACCAACAGAAAGTCAGATATTTTGGTTTGAATGTGGAACACATTGCAAATGAACTTTGAAGCTCCAAAAAGCACATAAAGGCAGCATAAAAGCAAGGAAGTGTGTTATAACTTCTGCATACATTAACTGATCTCGATGAAACTTCAGCAGTGCGTATATTATAATTACATTAATAAACCTGAACAGACACCTCCGGATAAATACTGGCCTTCTGGATTAACACGTTTAAGTGCTGCAAAAGATATTGACCTATGACATCAAAAATTATTCTACATTTGAATTACCTCATAGATGTGACTATTGTGGTTCACGGTCCTAGGCACTGTCCCTGTCTCAAATGGCACACTTCATATGAATTTTCAGTCTTGTGTACTTATTTCGTGTGTCCATTAACTCCATGAGACCGTAGGGTGTCTCATTTTTCATTTTAGGTATCGGAAGGGTGCTCACACATACTTTGTGGTTGATATGTGCCCTCCATGCGAACTTTGCAGAGCCCACGCTGATGCGAGCTCTACAGCACACGTCTTCTCGACGGTCAAAGCGAGGTTACGTTATTGCCCATCGTGCACAGCGACCCTAAAGGCACGGGGTGGCGGTGCCACCGGCTTAGGCTCGCCATCGCTGCTCGCAGCTATATTTATTATTATTATTTTTTTACAACTTACGGGCACTTTTGGGGCTCTTAACATGCTCAAAAACTCTTGAAACTTTGCACACGGGTCAGAACCTGTGGTCATTAGGGCCGGGCTGAAGCTGGTACCCGGGCGTGGCAGGGGGCTCGACAGCGCCCCTGGAACAGGGTCCGAAAACTTGGTCTATAACTCAAACACGCTTGCATGTAATAATATGAAACTGGGTACACATATAGATCTCATCGTTTCATATATCCTTCATACTTTTACTTTTTACCCCAGACCAACAGGAAACCGTCTATTTAGGGTTGTTTGAAAACGCACGCAATGGAATTTGGAATACTCCTCCCAGAGAATTCCACCAATCGCCACCAAACTCGGTCAGCATGATGTCAAGACATTGAGCATGAAAAATTGCCGGCAGATTTTTGATATCTCTAACGGTTTGGCCGTGGCGAGAAACAAATTGATGGCGAGAAACGAGAAACAGTCAGAGTGTTATAACTTCTGCATACATTAATTGATCTCGATGAAACTTCAGCGGTGTGTTCGCTGTAAGAGGCCGATCGCATGGATGTGACTATTGTGAGTCAAAGTTATAGCGCCACCAACTGGCAGAAGGAAGTGTGTCACTTTCAAAATGCTTTAAAATCACCCACTTATTGTTACACGATTTACTTCAAACTTTATGTGTATAATGTAAACACCGGCAGATGTAGACGTGTGAAAGGATTATTGATATCTTAAATACTGTTGTTGTGGCAGCTCTTCAAACTTGAATTTTCTTTTTGATGCCTGGTGCAGGGGCTCAGTAGCGCCACCTTCAGACAAAAGTGGGGTATTGGTTTCATACTTTGACCTACAGTCAGATATTTTGGTTTGAATGTGGAACACATTGCAAATGAACTTTGAAGCTCCAAAAAGCACACAAAGGAAGCATAAAAGCAAGGAAGTGTGTTATAACTTTTGCATATATTAACTGATCTCGATGAAACTTCAGCAGTGTGTCACATGGATGTGACTACTGTGAGTCAAAGTTATAGCGCCACCAACTGGCAGAAGGAAGTGTGTCACTTTCAAAATGCTTTGAAATCACCCCTTATGTCTCAATTGAACAAACAGTTGATAAAGAAATCGGGTATCAATATATTGAATTATGAATTATTGCAGTGATCAACTTTAATGTCCGGTTAAGATGAAAATAAACTATTGCTCTGTCTAAGCCATTATCTTTCTGAAACACGTCACAAAAACTTACAGAAACTGATAACACAAACATGATGTTGGAAATATACACTTATCAGAATAGTTATATTAAACTTTAGTCTATTTCAGTTAAAGCCATTTCAGTTATAAAGCTGTCTCATGTAATTTCTCCTTTAATTCTATAATATAACCACTAGGTGGAGTTCTAAGCCTATTTTCTGTATTCTCGTTGTTTTAACGTATGAAGAAGACTTGTACATGTTGTTGAGAACGCAGTAAAGTGTGACGCATATTTCGTTCTGTGAGTTTTATGAGTACTCCGAGTCTTTATTAAAACCAACACATGAAACATATGTCTAAAGAAAGTAGGGATGGGCTGATCGATCCGAACGTATCAAAACGTCCGAGAATGATGATCAAATTTCAAAATGCTTTGAAATCACACTCTTATTTTTATTGTAAACCTGTGATAAAACATATATGCTTGTGTTTTACATTTTTAAGAAAACAAAAAAAAAAATGGCAGCAAACAACCAATTTTATAATTATTGTTTTGCGATCTTTGCGATTGATTTTCTTTCTGATTAATTTTCTGATAAATCTACCAGTTGTTGTTGAAATGACGTAGTTCCAACGGGAGCGCGAAGTGGAGGGCGGGTCCACCTTCTTCATGTAGCCAATCATATGAGCTAATCGCTAACTCTCGATTTACTCTTATCTGATTGGTTTAAAAACACGCCAGTCACCAGAACACATCTTTAACATAATTTGGCTCAGACCCGTTCTCGTTGCTGCAATGGTACTTTTAATAATGCACACATGCATGTTAAATAATAAATAAATAAAAGAACAAATGAATAAATAAATGAATAAATAAACCATGATTACTTAAGGTTACAAATACACACACACACCATCATTGCAATCTTGACATCGCAGCCTGTTCATTATATCCGCAATAAAATATAATAATAAAATAGTAAACCTAACATATACAAATTACTCTGTTTAAATTAGGGCTGGGCGATAAAACGATCTCGATATGGCATCGCGATAATATTTATTTAGACTACGATGATAAACTTTTGACATGTTTACTCGATATGGATAGACCTAACAGCCTATTACAAAGCAGAAATAAACGGACAACAGCCAGTCAGAACGCAGATTTTGGCTTGTGCGTCTAAGTACACGCCCATTTGCTAGCAGAGCACTGTTTGAGCTACCGGCAGTGAAGAAAGTGAGTGTAAAGAAAAAACTAGATAGGTACATTTCCTGAAGAAAATGTGAGTGGTGCTTGCCGTGGCAAAACTCGTCAAACAGCATGTTGTAACTGGAAAAGAACAAAAATTATGGTCATAAATAAATCAACCCAGAAGTCTGTACGATTTTCTGGTGCAGAAATATGTGATTTGTTACTCGGTTGCTAGGGAAAGCCCGTGTGGTTGCTATGCAGTTACCAAGGTAATACAATACATGGCTCCTTTCCATCCTGAGTGAAATAAGTCAACCCGAAGTCTGTAGTGTTTTCTGGTGCAGAGATATGTGATTTGTTACTCGGTTGCTAGGGTAACCCCATCTGGTTGCTAGGCAGTTAGCATAGTGATACTAATCAAGTGTCCTTGCCATCCTGATTGAAATAAGTCAACCCGAAGTCTCTATGTTTTTCTGATGCAGAGATATGTGATTTGTTACTTGGTTGCTAGGGTAACCCCATGTGGTTGCTAGGCAGTTACCATAGTGATACTAATCAAGTCTCCTTGCCATCCTGATTGAAATAAGTCAACCCGGAAGTCTCTATGTTTTTCTGATGCAGAGATATGTGATTTGTTACTCGGTTGCTAGGGTAACCCCATCTGGTTGCTAGGCAGTTATCATAGTGATACTAATCAAGTCTCCTTGCCATCCTGATTGAAATAAGTCAACCCGAAGTCTCTACGCTTTTCTGATGCAGAGATATGTGATTTGTTACTCGGTTGCTAGGGTAACCCCATCTGGTTGCTAGGCAGTTACCATAGTGATACTAATCAAGTGTCCTTGCCATCCTGATTGGAATAAGTCAACCCGGAAGTCTCTATGTTTTTCTGATGCAGAGATATGTGATTTGTTACTCGGTTGCTAGGGTAACCCCATCTGGTTGCTAGGCAGTTACCATAGTGATACTAATCAAGTCTCCTTGCCATCCTGATTGAATTAAGTCAACCCGAAGTCTCTACGTTTTTTGATGCAGAGATATGTGATTTGTTACTCGGTTGCTAGGGTAACCCCATCTGGTTGCTAGGCAGTTACCATAGTGATACTAATCAAGTGTCCTTGCCATCCTGATTGAAATAAATCAACCCGAAGTCTGTACTCTTTTCTGGTTCCGAGATATGTGATTTGTTTCTCGGTTGCTAGGGTAACCCCATCTGGTTGCTAGGCAGTTACCATAGTGATACTAATCAAGTCTCCTTGCCATCCTGATTGAAATAAGTCAACCCGAAGTCTCTACGCTTTTGTGATGCAGAGATATGTGATTTGTTACTCGGTTGCTAGGGTAACCCCATCTGGTTGCTAGGCAGTTACCATAGTGATACTAATCAAGTCTCCTTGCCATCCTGATTGAAATAAATCAACCCGAAGTCTGTACTCTTTTCTGGTTCCGAGATATGTGATTTTTTTCTCGGTTGCTAGGGTAACCCCATCTGGTTGCTAGGCAGTTACCATAGTGATACTAATCAAGTGTCCTTGCCATCCTGATTGAAATAAATCAACCCAGAAGTCTCTCTGATTTTCTGGTGCAGAGATATAGTTACTGCTAAACGGTTGCTAGGGTACTATGTTTAGTTGCTAGGGAGTGGCTTGGCAGCTGCCAATCATGAATCTCCAAAGGCTGCTTGTCAGTATGAATGATATAAACCAACTCCCATGCCTCTGTGACATTCAGAATGGAAGATATCCCTCTATGGATTTTGGTTGTTAAGGTGCTCGACAATGGTTGCTAGGGAGGGGCTAGGAAGTGTTGATTTGATGCATGATTGGCTGTTTGCTGTCCCGGGTCAAACGAGACCACCCTTGTGTTTCTATGACACTTCTATCCGGAGATATCCCTTTGATCTGTTTCAATAGAAGTCTATGGGACTTGTTGCTAAGGTGCTCTTAATGGTTGCTAGGGCGTGGCTTGATAGCTTCACAATGATCCTGAGAGACTGATTGGTCGTCTGAGTAAAATGAGCCCACCCCTCGTCTCTATGACACTGTGATCCAGAGCTATGTTCAATACAAATCCCTATGCCTTTTCATTTCATGGGCCGCCCTACACCATTATAAGTCAATTGGGGCATTTTTGGGCAGCTCCTGCCCCCAGGGGTGCAACTTTTACCCCATATTGAGGTATGCTCTTACAGAGCCTGCCAGCCTCTTCAAATGTGGCAAATGACACGTTTCTACTGAAATCCTCAGCTTGGAGCTGTGACGCGTCAAAGTTTGTCTCAATGTTAAGTCTATGGGATTTTTCGGCCGCTTTTTGCCCCTGGGGCAAATACCGTACCCGATACGCTTATAAAAGTCATAGCACACGTGTCCTCAATAGGTCGTTCGATTTGACACCTCATTCGTGGGTCTACGCCAAACGGTGCGGGACGAGTTAGGTGCCGAAGTTTTGTTAAGAGATATAAAAATAAAAATAAAAATAAAAATAAAAAGTATAACTAGATAGGTACATTTCCTGAAGAAAATGTGAGTGGTGCTTGCCGTGGCAAAACTCGTGAAACAGCATGTTGTAACTTGAAAAGAAAAAAAATGATGGTCATAAATAAATCAGCCCAGAAGTCTGTACGATTTTCTGGTGCAGAAATATGTGATTTTTTACTCGGTTGCTAGGGTAAGCCCATGTGGTTGCTATGCAGTTACCAAGGTAATACAATACATGGCTCCTTTCCATCCTGAGTGAAATAAGTCAACCCGGAAGTCTGTAGTGTTTTCTGGTGCAGAGATATGTGATTTGTTACTCAGTTGCTAGGGTAACCCCATCTGGTTGCTAGGCAGTTACCATATTGATACTAATGAAGTGTCCTTGCCATCCTGGTTGAAATAAATCAACCCGAAGTCTGTACTCTTTTCTGGTGCCGAGATATGTGATTTGTTTCTCGGTTGCTAGGGTAACCCCATCTGGTTGCTAGGCAGTTACCATAGTGATAGTAATCAAGTGTCCTTGCGATCCTGAGTGAAATAAATCAACCCGAAGTCTGTACTCTTTTCTGGTGCCGAGATATGTGATTTGTTTCTCGGTTGCTAGGGTAACCCCATCTGGTTGCTAGGCAGTTACCATAGTGATAGTAATCAAGTGTCCTTGCGATCCTGAGTGAAATAAATCAACCCGAAGTCAGTACTATTTTCTGGTGCAGAGATATGTGATTTGTTACTCGGTTGCTAGGGTAACCCCATGTGGTTGCTAGGCAGTTACCATAGTGATAGTAATCAAGTGTCCTTGCCATCCTGATTGAAATAAGTCAACCCAGAAGTATCTACGCTTTTCTGATGCAGAGATATGTGATTTGTTACTCGGTTGCTAGGGTAACCCCATGTGGTTGCTAGGCAGTTACCATATTGATACTAATGAAGTGTCCTTGCCATCCTGGTTGAAATAAATCAACCTGGAAGTCTGTACTCTTTTCTGGTGCCGAGATATGTGATTTGTTTCTCGGTTGCTAGGGTAACCCCATCTGGTTGCTAGGCAGTTACCATAGTGATAGTAATGAAGTGTCCTTGCCATCCTGAGTGAAATAAATCAACCCGAAGTCAGTACTGTTTTCTGGTGCAGAGATATGTGATTTGTTACTCGGTTGCTAGGGTAACCCCATCTGGTTGCTAGGCAGTAATCATAGTGATACTAATCAAGTGTCCTTGCCATCCTGATTGAAATAAGTCAACCCGAAGTCTCTACGTTTTCTGATGCAGAGATATGTGATTTGTTACTCGGTTGCTAGGGTAAGCTCATGTGGTTGCTAGGCAGTTACCATAGTGATACTAATGAAGTGTCCTTGCCATCCTGATTGAAATAAGTCAACCCGAAGTCTCTACGCTTTTCTGATGCAGAGATATGTGATTTGTTACTCGGTTGCTAGGGTAACCCCATCTGGTTGCTAGGCAGTTAACATAGTGATACTTATCAAGTCTCCTTGCCATCCTGATTGAAATAAGTCAACCCGGAAGTCTCTATGTTTTTGTGATGCAGAGATATGTGATTTGTTACTCGGTTGCTAGGGTAAGCCCATCTGGTTGCTAGGCAGTTACCATAGTGATACTAATGAAGTGTCCTTGCCATCCTGATTGAAATAAGTCAACCCGAAGTCTCTACGCTTTTCTGATGCAGAGATATGTGATTTGTTACTCGGTTGCTAGGGTAACCCCATCTGGTTGCTAGGCAGTTAACATAGTGATACTTATCAAGTCTCCTTGCCATCCTGATTGAAATAAATCAACCCAGAAGTCTCTCTGATTTTCTGGTGCAGAGATATAGTTACTGCTAAACGGTTGCTAGGGTACTCTGTGTAGTTGCTAGGGAGTGGCTTGGCAGCTGCCAATCATGAATCTCCAAAGGCTGCTTGTCAGTTTGAATGATATAAACCAACTCCCATGCCTCTGTGACATTCAGAATGGAAGATATCCCTCTATGGATTTTGGTTGTTAAGGTGCTCGACAATGGTTGCTAGGGAGGGGCTAGGAAGTGTTGAAGTGATGCATGATTGGCTGTTTGCTGTCCCGAGTCAAACGAGACCACCCTTGTGTTTCTATGACACTTCTATCCGGAGATATCCCTTTGATCTTTTTCAATAGAAGTCTATGGGACTTGTTGCTAAGGTGCTCTTAATGGTTGCTAGGGCGTGGCTTGATAGCTTCACAATGATCCAGAGAGACTGATTGGTCGTCTGAGTAAAATGAGCCCACCCCCTCGTCTCTATGACACTGTGATCCAGAGCTATGTTCAATACAAATCCCTATGCCTTTTCATTTCATGGGCCGTCCTACACCATTATAAGTCAATTGGGGCATTTTTGGGCAGCTCCTGCCCCCAGGGGTGCAACTTTTACCCCATATTGAGGTATGCTCTTACAGAGCCTGGCAGCCTCTTCAAATGTGGCAAATCACACGTTTCTACGAAATCCTCGCTTGGAGCTGTGACGCGTCAAAGTTTGTCTCAATGTTAAGTCTATGGGATTTTTCGGCCGCTTTTTGCCCCTGGGGCAAATACCGTACCCCGATCGCTTATAAAAGTCATAGCACATGTGTCCTCAATAGGCCGTTCGATTTGACACCTCATTCGTGGGTCTACGCCAAACGGTGCGGGACGAGTTAGGTGCCGAAGTTTTGTTAAGAGATATAAAATAAAATAAAAATAAAAATAAAAAGTATAATAATAAGTATGTGAGATTACAATAGTGATGCTTTGCAAGCACCACTAATAATAAGTATGTGAGATTACAATAGTGATGCTTTGCAAGCACCACTAATGAGTGGAAACGACGAACTCGAACTATCTTCCAAAGCTGAGGAAATTCTTGACAAAAAAGGTAACAAGACGTCAATTATATGGAAGTGGTTTGGATATCTGAAAAGCGACGACGCGCAAATAAAGACGGTCTGCGAAATATGCCGTCGGTCGGTGATAACCAAGACGGGAAAAACAAATAAAACCTTTTCGGTCACCTGAAAAGGTACCATCCCAGCGACCACACCGAGAGTATGAAAATGCGGGCCCATGTTAATGTTACTCCGTCCAAAAGTTTTGCAGACTAGTCTTTCTGGCAAAAAAACTAAAATAGGGTAATTAGGGTTACATGAGCACTACCTAAAAGGTGTAGCATAGTGACTGGTTTACAATGTTTACATTTTGCACTTTTTACTCAGATTGCTACCTCTAAAACATTTGAGATATTTAAAACCAGTACACAATTAATATTTTATTTATCTGACAGTTAAGTACTTAAATCTGCCAGGGACTTTGTGGTTCACTTGTTTACATTTGTTGTCTTGGTTGTACCTCTGCAAACATTTTGAAATGTTTGCTGCCCTGCCAAAGAAATTTGATGTGATAGTACTGTAGTCACAGCTTTTAGTTTGATATTTTATAATCAGTTACAAGGCAAGCTAACTTGCATTGTTTTGTCAAGGCAGATAAAGCATGTTTGCTAAAAGTAAAATGTTAACATTTAGATTTAAAGTTTATCAATATTCTTTTATAACAAAATATATTCTCAACCAATCCATGTTTGCACAGTTAAATGTTTGCATTGTTATTTATTTATGTTAATAAACTATATAGTTCAACTATTGAACCTTCTGGTTTCTTCAGGCATCATTATCAGTATACTTTTCAAACGGGCAGCATTATTAAATTATATATCGTAACAAATATCGATATCGATCAATATGGAAAAAATATCGTGATAATATATTTTGCCATATCGCCCAGCCCTAGTTTAAATAGTCAGTAGTACAATTCGTATCATTCACAGTAAGCACCGCTCCACTGTGATGTTTCCAATCATATTTTTGCGCATGTAAAGCGGATGATTTTCTACGTCGGTATTGGAGCGTGAGTAAAGTACAAAGCCTATAATAAAGAATAGTTTAGCATCCAAATACATCGCAAATGTAAAAACATTTTGATTGTAAAGAGAGCGTTTTTTTATTCGTCTTCTGTTCTGAATATCATTCAATTTCAAGGATTTGTTGTGGAATGTTTTGAGAGTATCATCAAATAAGAATAATTCTCTCGTTTTAGTGATTCCCTAGTTATTTTTTTATAATTCTAATCAGGTAAGGCAAGTAATATTCTCTGTGTCTTTATATAAATAAACCAAAACAAAAAAGTTTGAGCACCGCTGCTTTATGGCACGTTTTGGATTGTGGTCAGCACAGAAAACAGCGCACGATTCTTAAATGGTTTGAAAGTTATATTGAAATGCTTACAAAGGAATGGATAAGAGGAATCGACATTTTTATTTAAAAACAAGTCATCTGAAACCTGACATCAAGTAAGGTGAGGAACAACGAATTTCACACACTTGGAAAATGCTTTTTATTTGAATGAGTGAATGTGGCTCTTAAAAGAGCCATTGTTGCTGCCCTTAAAAGGACATTTGTTGCTTCATCTTCTGAGTTCCACCTGCAGAGCTTCTCGGAGGTTGCTCGGCAGAAGCTGGTTTCCCTCTGGTCTCAGGTGGACTCCGTCTCTGCACAGATGGAACAAGCCGATGTTTCTGTGGTGAATGCAGCGCATCTGCCTCTCTGCCAAGAAGCCAGACATGGCGCCGTTGATCCACCGCCGGCTTCGTTCAATGCCATAGCCAGTCCTGCCAGTCTGTCCTCTCCAATTTAGACGGGTAAAATGCCAGAAAACACCAGCCTGGTTCTGGGAAACATTTGTAAGACTTCGGTCAGGTCACTCTTTATTTCCGAAGAAAATCGAGGCGGTTGCGCCCACCCGACACAAACTGTTCCCTCCCAGGTGAATAATGAGAATATCTGGAGCTGTAGCTTTGGCCCTGAGAGAGCGCAGAGCTGGAAACAGCTGCTCCCAGAGTCTGCCTCCTCTGCCGTCCCAGGTGATCTCACACTGAAGACCGAGGTTTCCGTCCAGGCGCTGCTCACAGAAGCGAGTATGCAGTGTGCGGATGATGGAACTGCCGACGATCCAAACACGTGAAGCCATCTCAAAGACGAGTGAGGGAATGTGATTTACAACCGGTATTTATGAGTGTTGCACGTTTGGTTCCTAAAGGTGTTACAGGCCCCACCCATTTCCAGATTCAATAATCGGCTCGTTCTTACATAGTAGAGCACGTTCAGCACATCGCGCAGTCTTCAAAAACGGTTGCTTTATTTATTTATGTACCGTACAAAAGCGGTACATAAATAACATTTGTATGTGTTCTAAACAAAAGACACAGGTTGTACTGAATGTCAGCTTGTTTATTTGGCTCAAGATAAGGATTTATTAAGTCCACATGTCATGCAAACAAGAAATGCTTCTAACTAGGTCGAGAGCTGTCGTTGCGAATGTTCGTTGGAGCTCTACAGCACACATCTTCTTCTCGACAGTCAAAGCGAGGTTACGTTATTGCCCATCGTGCACAGCAACCCTAAAGGCACGGGGGTGGCGGTGCCACCGGCTTGGGCCCGTCATCGCTGCTCGCAGCTTTAATTTGTTTTGTTATTTATTTATTATTATTTTTCATTGAATCACAAAAATATATTTGGAATCCCAAAGGATCAACTCCGACTCAAGTCAGAGTAAAACTGCATCAGAGTCCGTGACAAGTCCAAGTCTATTATAATTGGAATCGTGACTCAGACTAGAGTCTAACTCGAGTACCCCAACTCTTCAACATCATACCACCAATATCCGAAGTCTAATGATTGAAGGTGCTGCCATCTTGTGGTGGAGAATTAATCACAATAATTAGGCAAGACTATCCTGTATGAATTCTCTCATGTGATTTCAGGTAATATGACTGAGTGAAACTTTTTCCACAATGTGAGCACTTGTACGGTTTTTCTCCAGTATGAATTCTCATGTGTATATTAAGATCTTTATTACATGTTAAACTCTTTCCACACTGAGAGCAGGTTAAAGATTTATTGGCTGCTTTTATTTTAGGCTTTTTTGAGTCACTCAAAGATTTTTCTCCAGTTTTGAAATCACGAGGTTTCTCCTCCACTTCAATCGGTTCTTGACTTTCCTCTTTCACTTCCATCAGCTCTACAATGAACAAAAGTAAATTGTCAAAAATCAGTTGAAGAGGGACAAATGTAAAAAAGAAATCACATTGAACCCTAATGCAATTTATGGCAGAACAAAACAAAGGTCAAGTATTAACTGATGTTTTTTTTGCTGTGCAAAAGTATATATTTACTAGGGCTGTCAAATATCTATTAAAATACAAAATGTAATTGGATAAATTACATGCTATGACAATTAATTCATCAAATTAATAAGATATATATGTATATATAAAAATCCCATGTACATAAGTATTCACAGCCTTTGCTCAATACTTTGTTGAAGCACCTTTGGCACCAATTACAACCTCAAGTATTTTTGTGTATGATGCTACAAGCTTGGCACACCTATTTTTGGCCAGTTTCTCCCATTCTTCTTAGCAGGACCTCTCAAGCTCCATCAGGTTGGATGGGGAGCGTCGGTGCACAGCCATTTTCAGATCTCTCCAGAGATGTTCAATCAGGTTCAAGTCCCTCATTAGTCCCTTATCAGGCTAATCAAGCCTCCAAGAGGGATAAAGGTCGACTACCCTGCCACAGACTGTAAAACAATGATTTAAAGGAGACCAATTATGCCCCTTTTTACAGGGTGTCATACAAGTCTCAGGTGTCCCCAGAATGTGTCTGAAGTTTCAGCTCAAAATACCCCACGGATCATTTATTATACCATGTTGTAAATGCCTCTTTTTGGATGGAATCAAAAACGCGCTGTTTTCATGTGTGTCTCTTTAAATGCAAATGAGCT
Organism: Xyrauchen texanus; assembly: GCF_025860055.1. Lineage (NCBI taxonomy): Eukaryota > Metazoa > Chordata > Actinopteri > Cypriniformes > Catostomidae > Xyrauchen > Xyrauchen texanus. The sequence goes on from NC_068300.1 coordinate 4,654,820, forward strand.
GCTACTCTCCGCCCCCGTCATAGCTCTGGTGAATACAATCAGAGACAATGCTAACTTTTGCTGCATTAGCTGTGGAATCATCTTACAAGCACATTCAGAAAGGCAATTTGAAAACATTCACAAAATATAACGTGTGATACATCTTCAGGATATAAAGCTGGAACACGAACAGTTGTTTCTGATCATGCTTGAGAATCACATTTTTGAAAATCCTGCTTTATATTGACACTCATTCACAAAGCAGTCGGGTGTAAAATGATTTGCACATACATACACACATTTTTGTATGTTTTGTGGCACATTTCCTTCAAAAACAAAACTTGTCCACCGCTTCTTCAGTGGCTCTGATGCCGGGAGTACATGAAGACTCTTATGTTCACCTTTACAGCAACAACAGAACACTTATGATGCTTACGAAGCCGAGACATTATTTTTCTCACTGTATCTGCTCCAGCGTGGAAAAAAAAAATGGCAGACTGTGTGTAGATCACTCACGGGTGGATCTATGACAATAGGGTGGAGTCCGTCACCAGTCGTGGGTGGGGCCTGCCCTAAAGTGATGTCACTTTAGAGCAGAAATGAAAAGCGGTCATTTTGACACACATTTTGATTTATAGAAATATAAGAACGAGGAGTGGGTGGACTTTTAACATTGTAGGGTGGTTGTGTGTTGTTTTTTTATGTAATCAACTTTATGCCACAAATGGAAACAAACAACAACTTCAGCACATTGCTTTTGCAAAGATTCACATTTAGTTGGGTTCTGCTCACATCAGCACCTGATCATCTGGAACACAAGAACAACAATACAGTACATACATAAAATGTTCTCAAGATGCAAGTTGTACAACATCACACCACCAATACGGGCATGTAGTCTAATGATTGCAGGTGCTGCCATCTTCTGGTGGAGAGTCATCATCACAATAATTAGACAAGACTATCCTGCATGAATTCTCTTATGACTTTTTAGGTCTTTTAACTGAGCGAAACTCTTTTCACAGTGTGAACACTTGTAAGGTTTTTCTCCAGTATGGATTCTCTCGTGTTTTTTCAGGGAATGTGACTGAGTGAAACTCTTTTCACAGTGTGAGCACTTGTAAGGTTTTTCTCCAGTATGGATTCTCTCATGTGATTTCAGGGAATGTGACTGAGTGAAACTCTTTTCACAGTGTGAGCACTTGTAAGGTTTCTCTCCAGTATGAGTTCTCTCGTGTGTTTTCAGGGAATGTGACAGACTGAAACTCTTTCCACAGTGTGAACACTTGTAAGGTTTTTCTCCAGTATGAGTTCTCTTGTGTATATTCATGGAATTTAACTGAGTGAAACTCTTTTCACAGTGTGAGCACTTGTAAGGTTTCTCTCCAGTATGGATTCTCTTGTGTTTTTTCAGGTGCTGTGACTGAGTGAAACTCTTTCCACAGTGTGAGCACTTGTAAGGTTTTTCTCCAGTATGATTTCTCTCATGTGTTTTCAAGGAATTTAACTGAGTGAAACTCTTTCCACAGTGTGAGCACTTGAAAGGTTTCTCTCCAGTATGGATTCTCTTGTGTTTTTTCAGGTGTTGTGACTGAGTGAAACTCTTTCCACAGTGTGAACACTTGTAAGGTTTTTCTCCAGTATGAATTCTCTCATGTGTATTCAGGGAACTCAAATAAGTGAAACTCTTTCTACAGTGTGAGCACTTGTACGGTTTTTCTCCAGTATGAATTCTCATGTGTATATTAAGATCTTTATTACATGTTAAACTCTTTCCACACTGAGAGCAGGTCAAAGATTTATTGGCTGCTTTTATTTTAGGATTTTTTGAGTCACTCGAAGATTTTTCTCCAGTTTTGAAATCATGAGGTTTCTTCTCCACTTCAATCGGTTCTTGACTTTCCTCTTTCACTTCCATCAGCTCTACAATGAACAAAAGTAAATTGACAAATCAGTTGAAGAGGGACAAATGTAAAAAAGAAAATCACATTGAACTCTAATGCAATTTATGGCAGAACAAAACAAAGGTCAAGTATTAACTGATGTTTTTTTTTGCTGTGCAAAAGTATGTATTTACTAGGGCTGTCAAATATCTATTAAAATACAAAATGTAATTGGATAAATGACATGCTATGCCAATTAATTCACCAAATTAATAAGATTTACATTTTACATTTATGCATTTGGCAGACGCTTTTATCCAAAGCGACTTACAGTGCACGTTATTACAGGGACAATCCCCCCGGAGCATCTTGGAGTTAAGTGCCTTGCTCAAGGGCCCAACAGTGGCATCTTGGTGGTGCTGGGGCTTGAACCCCCGACCTTCTGGTCAGTAACCCTGAGCCTCAACCACTGAGCCACCACTGCCCTAGCGCTTAAATAATAATAATAATGACAACGTGAAAGAAGTTAATTTGAAATCTTTGCAAATTTATATATATATATAAAAAAAACAAATATCCCATGTATGTAAGTATTCACAGCCTTTGCTCAATACTTTGTTGAAGCAGCTTTGGCAGCAATTACAGCCTCAAGTCTTTTTGTGTATGATGCTACAAGCTTGGCACACCTATTTTTGGGCAGTTTCTCCCATTCTTCTTAGCAGTACCTCTCAAGCTCCATCAGGTTGGATGGGGAGCGTCGGTGCACAGCCATTTTCAGATCTCTCCAGAGATGTTCAATCAGGTTCAAGTCTGGGCTCTGGCTGGGCCACTCAAGGACATTCACAGAGTTGTCCCGTAGCCACTCCTTTGTTATCTTGGCTGTGTACTTAGATGATATTTTCTTCACTGCAGGGATGATATTGGCCAGGTGATGAGCGGTGCCTGGTTTCCTCCAGACATGACGCTTGCCATTCAGGCCAAAGAGTTCAATCTTTGTTTCATCAGACCAGAGAATTTTGCTCTCTCCACATAGAAACGCTGGAGCTCTGTTAGAGTGACCGTTGGGTTCTTGGTCCCCTCCCTGACTAAGGCTCTTCTACCCCGATCGCTCAGTTTGTCCGGGAGACCAGCTCTAGAAAGAGTCCTGGTGATTCCAAACTTCTTCCATTCATGGATGATGGAGGCCACTGTGCTCATTGGGACCTTTAATTTTGCAGACATTTTTCTGTACCCTTCCCCAGATCTGTGCCTCGATATAATCCTGTCTCAGATGTCTACAGACAATTCCCTGGACTTCATGGCTTGGTTTGTGCTCTGACATGCACTGTTAACTGTGGGAGCTTATATAGACAGGTGTGTGCCTTTCCAACTCATGTCCAATCAACTGAATTTACCACAGGTGGACTCCAATCAAGTTGTAGAACATCAAGGATGATCAGTGGGAACAGGATGCACCTGAGCTCAATTTTGAGTGTCATGGCAAAGGTTGTGAATACTTATGTGCATCGTTTTTTTATTTTTAATACATTTGCCAAGATTTCAAACAAACTTCTTTCACATTGTCATTATGGAGTATTGTTTGTAGAATTTTTAGGGAAATAATGAATTTAATCCATTTTGAAATAAGGCTGTAACATAGCAAAATGTGGAAAAAGTGAAGCACTGTGAATACTTTACGGATGCACTGTATATATATATACAGTGAGGAAAATAAGTATTTGAACACCCTGCTATTTTGCAAGTTCTCCCACTTGGAAATCATGGAGGAGTCTGAAATTGTCATCGTAGGTGCATGTCCACTGTGAGAGACATAATCTAAAAAAAAAAAAATCCAGAAATCACAATGTATGATTTTTTAACTATTTATTTGTATGATACAGCTGCAAATAAGTATTTGAACACCTGAGAAAATCAATGTTAATATTTGGTACAGTAGCCTTTGTTTGCAATTACAGAGGTCAAACGTTTCTTGTAGTTTTTCACCAGGTTTGCACACACTGCAGGAGGGATTTTGGCCCACTCCTCCACACAGATCTTCTCTAGATCAGTCAGGTTTCTGGGCTGTCGCTGAGAAACACGGAGTTTGAGCTCCCTCCAAAGATTCTCTATTGGGTTTAGGTCTGGAGACTGGCTAGACCAGTCAGAACCTTGAAATGATTCTTACAGAGCCACTCCTTGGTTATCCTGGCTGTGTGCTTCGGGTCATTGTCATGTTGGAAGACCCAGCCTCGACCCATCTTCAATGCTCTAACTGAGGGAAGGAGGTCGTTCCCCAAAATCTCGCAATACATGGCCCCGGTCATCCTCTCCTTAATACAGTGCAGTCGCCCTGTCCCATGTGCAAAAAAACACCCCCAAAGCATGATGCTACCACCCCCATGCTTCACAGTAGGGATGGTGTTCTTGGGATGGTACTCATCATTCTTCTTCCTCCAAACACGGTTAGTGGAATTATGACCAAAAAGTTCTATTTTGGTCTCATCTGACCACATGACTTTCTCCCATGACTCCTCTGGATCATCCAAATGGTCATTGGCAAACTTAAGACGGGCCTTGACATGTGCTGGTTTAAGCAGGGGAACCTTCCGTGCCATGCATGATTTCAAACCATGACGTCTTAGTGTATTACCAACAGTAACCTTGGAAACGGTGGTCCCAGCTCTTTTCAGGTCATTGACCAGCTCCTCCCGTGTAGTTCTGGGCTGATTTCTCACCTTTCTTAGGATCATTGAGACCCCACGAGGTGAGATCTTGCATGGAGCCCCAGTCCGAGGGAGATTGACAGTCATGTTTAGCTTCTTCCATTTTCTAACGATTGCTCCAACAGTGGACCTTTTTTCACCAAGCTGCTTGGCAATTTCCCTGTAGCCCTTTCCAGCCTTGTGGAGGTGTACAATTTTGTCTCTAGTGTCTTTGGACAGCTCTTTGGTCTTGGCCATGTTAGTAGTTGGATTCTTACTGATTGTATGGGGTGGACAGGTGTCTTTATGCAGCTAACGACCTCAAACAGGTGCATCTAATTTAGAATAATAAATGGAGTGGAGGTGGACATTTTAAAGGCAGACTAACAGGTCTTTGAGGGTCAGAATTCTAGCTGATAGACAGGTGTTCAAATACTTATTTGCAGCTGTATCATACAAATAAATAGTTACAAAAATCATACATTGTGATTTCTGGATTTTGTTTTTTAGATTATGTCTCTCACAGTGGACATGCACCTACGATGACAATTTCAGACCCCTGCATGATTTCCAAGTGGGAGAACTTGCAAAATAGCAGGGTGTTCAAATACTTATTTTCCTCACTCTGTATATATATATATATATATATACACATATATATTATATATATACATACTGCCCTGCAAAAGCAAAAGACCTTAACTCACTAGAGTGTGAAACTGAGAAAAATGACTTTAAAGTTTCTGTTTTGTCCAGACAAAAGTATTATAGGTAGGACTCCCAAAATTTCACAACTAGTTGCTATACTGAAGAAATGTTTGTATGCAAAAAATCATGAGCTCAAAATTGACCTTTGTTTGGCAATTATTGTACTCTGCCTTTGTATCATGTGCCAAAAATCAGGAGTCATGCAAAGGCAAATGGCAGTAACTGACATATAATCAATATTTACTTGCTGTTCACCATACTTACATCCATTATAAGAACACCTAACCCAGGTCTAGTCATCATGGTATTTGTTTTAAATTATATAGAAGACCTTTGGTTGTTCCTATTTAGTGCTATAATGATCAGGATAGTGCGGCAACACTAACACAGTTAATTTTCCTATTGTAATTATGTTTAATACTGGATAACTCTTATGAAACTTTTAACTGTAATAACGTAAATTGTAGATGAATGTTAAAGTATCTTTAGTCTCTGTGTAAACTCAAGAGCTTCAGAGTTTCATGCCACAAATTAGAAACAGCAGAATCAAAGGAAAATGCCGTAGCTGCATTTCCTTTTATCCAGTGCCCAGACAGATATAAAATCATTCCACTAACTATGATAGAGGCACTAGCAATATGCAAAGAATTACCCGACCCAGTTAAGTATCCCCTACATTACGTGAATGTTTTAAAGAAACTGACGACTTAGTCAGTTGACTGGATGTGATTATAGATTCATACTGTCCAAAACCTTACCTCCAGAAATAACTGAACTGATATGGATACAAAATTTGATCAGCCACAAATAGAGGAAGGAAGAACCAGGTTAGGTAAAGACTTTAAAGGAACCAACATAGACTGGGCATGGGGAGACAAGGACACTATTTTTTAAAGACCTCCTCACATTCATGCAGAGTATGGCAGCATCTAGACAAGATATTCATTTGACCAGAATCTCCATTCTGCTTATTAGGTTGTGATCTGATGCATAAAATTAGGGTATAAAAAAACTCCTGTATTCCCTGTACACACATGACTGTGTGGCAACACATAGCCTTTCACCCACTGTTTTTTTTTTTTCTTTTTTAAATCAAAATCACTTTGTCACACTACCATGTACACAAGTGCAACAGTAGGTGAATGTCTTGTGTGCAGTTTCAAGCAACATAGCAGTCATGACAGCAACAAGAACAATTTACAATAAAAAACAGATTTACACAACACAATTTACATACAAAGTGCAAGACATCTGTTTTAAATTATAATATAAGTTTAAGTCTTTTGAACTAATAATGCTTAATAAGACAATCAGATATAAATAAAAAACTCTGTCGTCTTTTGCACTTGCAACAGTATATAGATCACCTGGGCCTTATTCTGATTTCCTTGGTGAATTGGATCATTTTATATCAGATATTGTAGTTGCTGTAGATAGAGCCTTAATTGTTGGTGACTTCAACATTCACATAGATAATGAAAATGACTGATTGGGATTAGCATTTATCAATATTCTCAACTCTCTTGGAGTCACACAAATGGTAACAGGACCAACTCATCACAATAATCATACGCTAGATTTAATTCTGTCATATGGAGTTGATGTTGATACTATAGAAATTCTGCAGCAGAGCGATGACATCTCAGATCATTACCTTGTCTCTTGTATGCTGTGATCAGCTAATGTTACTCAATCTACACCACGCTATAGTTCAGGTAGAACTATTCTTTCGACCACTAAAGATAGCTTCACTAATAATCTTCCAGATCCATCTCAAACACTCAATAAACCCCAAAGCCCAGAAGAACTTGATGAAATAACAGAATATATAAATACAGTCTTCTCTAGCACTCTTGATAGTGTCGCCCTCCTTCGATTCAAGAAAATTAAAGAAATAAGCCCTGCACCATGGTACAATGATCACACTCCTGCTCTCAAGAGAGCAGCTCAGAAAATGGAGTGCACGTGGAAGAATACAAAATTAGAAGTATTTCGTGGTGCATAAAGGATAGTGTCTGTAGCTACAGACAGGCACTAAAAGCTGCCAGGTCAACATATTTTAGAAAACTCATAGAAAATAACCACAACAATCCAAGGTGTTTATTCAGTACTGTGGCTAAATTGGTAAGGAGTAAAGCCTCAACAGAACCAGATATTACATCACAGCACAAGAGTAATGACTTCATGAGTTTCTTTACTGATAAAATTGAAACAATCCGAAATAAAATTGGAATTATGCAATCATCTGTCATAGCACCTCAGAAAACAGTGCCTTGTAATTTCTCACGTGCAACTTCAATCTTTCGCTGTCATAGTTCAGGAAGAGCTAACAAAACTTATCGAAACATCAAAAGCCACAACTTGTTTGTTAGATCCAATACCAACTAAGCTCTTAAAGAGGTATTTCCCGTAATTTCAGAACCTCTCCTTAATATTATTATCCTTAGGACATTTCCTAAGAAGCTTTAAAATGGCAGTTATCAAACCGCTTATTAAGAAGCCACAACACGATCCTGGAGAACTGGCTAATTATAGACCGATTTCAAATGTCCCGTTTATGTAAAAAAATTCTAGATAAGGTAGTACCATCCCAACTATGATAATTTCTACAGAGAAACAGTATATATGAACAATTTCAGTCAGGATTTAGGCCCCATAACTGTTAAGAAACTACAATTATCAAAATTACAAATGACTTGCTCCTATCATCTGATTGCAGCTAGGCTAAATTTCACTTCTAGTGCTTTTAGATCTTAGTGCTGTATTCGACACGATAGATCATGAAATTCTCTTGAATTATGTTGGCATTTGTGGACTTGCATTAGCATTGTTTAGGTCCTATTTAGCAGACTGCTACCACTTTGTCTACGTAAATGAGGAATTGTCAAACCAAACAAAAGTAAAGTATGGAGTGCCACAGGGATCAGTTTTAGGGCCTCTGCTTTTCTCCTTGTATTTGCTTCCCCTGGGAGATATTAACAGGAATAGTAGAATAAGTTTCCACTGTTATGCTGATGATACCCCATATTATATTTTTTCAAAACCTGACGAAATTTCACAATTCTCCAAATTAGCAGTGTATCATCGAACTAAAAGACAGGATGGCCAGACATTTCCGTCTACTCAATTTCCGACAAAAACCTCTAAAAACAAGCCGCTAAAATATAATTTGACTCAATGAATGTACTGTTACATCCTGTTCAACAGCGAAGAACTTCTGTGTTATATTTGATACCAATCTGTCCTTTGAAGATCAAATTACTAATGTTTGTAGAACAGCATTCTTCCACCTAAGAAATATTGCTAAATTAAGGCACATGATCTCTGTTGCTGATGCCGAAAAAAAGAATTCATGCGTTCATGACCTCAAGACTAGATTATTGTAATGCATTACTGGGAGGATGTCCAGAAAGTTCAATAAATAAACTTCAATTGGTTCAGAATGCAGCAGCCAGAGTGCTGAGGAGAACCAAGAAATAGGATCATATTAGCCCCATTTTATCATCGTTACATTGGCTACCTGTAAAATTTTGCATTCATTAAAAAATTCTGTTAACTACGTACAAAGCTTTGAATGGTCTAGCTCCACAGTATTAAGTGACCTACCATACTATATTCCATCATGTTCATTATGACCACAAAATTCTGGCCTGTTAATAGTTCCAAGAATATCAAAATCCACAAAAGGAGGAAGATCCTTTTCATATTTGGCTCCTAAACTATGGAATAGTCTCCCTAACACAGTTTGAGATGCAGACACACTCCTTCAGTTTAAGTCTAGACTAAAGACTCATCTATTTAGCCAGGCATACACCTAATTTATTCTTCAACACACAATTAGGCTGCTTTAGATAGGTCTGCAGAAACCAGAAACATTTATCATGACCCATAACTGTGCAATAAATTGATAGGCATCTATGCTAACATTATTTTATTTGTTTCCCTGTCTCAACCTTGGGACTCCTATCCTGATGTCACCAGAACCGGCTGGATCCAGCTCCATTCCTGCTTGGTGTTGGACTCCACTGCTACATATCTCAGTGATGACAACTAATAGCAGCCGGTGTCAGACCAACATAACTTCAGTCTATTACGATGGACTTTAATTGAACTGATGCCAACTCCAACCATAAGACATGGGATACTTCATATACCATTTCCTGAACCTTAGATTTCCAACAAAAATCTATGCATCACCGGTATAACTTTATTTTTCTATTTTTTGGTTGACATTTCTTTGAAATTGCAAAAAAAACAAAAAACATCTGAGAACATTTTAATGCGACTTTTGAGTGATGTAGCCGTCTTTCTTGAAACAGATTCTGACATGACGGTCAATTGTCATAAATATTTAAAACATACCTGAAGAAAAAAAAACATCTTCATCTCTCTGTTGTTCCTCTGCTGTGGTTTCTCTCATCTTCATCAGATTCCTGCAGTCCAGCAGCTTTACTGAACACGTCTTCACCTTCACTGGTATCTGCAGCATCTGCTGTTCTCCAACGTTACAGACAGAAGTCAGAGACGCTGTGGAGTCGTCGTCGTCATCATCATCATCATCATCATCATCTTCTTCTATCTGTTGTTCCTCTGCTGTGTTATCTTCTTTTATCTCCTCCAGCTTCACTTCATTCTTCACTGGTATCTGCAGCATCTGCTGTTCTTCAGTGTTACAGACAGAATTCAGACACTCTGTGGGGGTTTGATCATCATAATCATCTTCTTCTCTCTGTTGTTCCTCTGCTGTGTTTTCTTCTTTTATCTCCTCCAGCTTCACTTCATTCTTCACAGGTATCTGCAGCATCTGCTGTTCTCCAGCGTTACAGACAGACGTCTGAGACTCTGTGGAGGTTTGATCACCCTGATTACCGTCAGTAGAACAGAGTAAAGTGAGCTGTGAGTCCTGTGTGTCTCTGGATCTCTGTTCAGAGAGTTTGTCCAGCAGTCGCTGTGGTGTGGACTGATCTCTGCCACTCAACACTGAATCCTGACATTCTGTGGAGGTCCCATCAATCACACACACTGAAGATTGACAGGAAACCTTTTCCAGCTCCTGACAAACACAACACAATCACATCTGTACCGTTCATCATATCACATCATTTGAAAGCTTACAATCTCAACTTTAAGGATGAAATGAATGTTTAACCTGTAACCTGTCGTCTCTCTCCATCAGTTTTGTCTTCAGTGACGTCACCTCTTTCTTCAGCTGAGAGATTTCTGTGATGAAATCATCAATATCCAGCATGGACAGATTAGTTCCTACTGATTTACAGCAGATTACATCCACCTGCTCTCTCATGATGAACATCTGAACACAAAAACATCATCATTACAATAAACTGACATTCATCAAACATAAAGATTATTATAGGATTATACTCAAGAACAAAATTGTTGAAATAATGGTTTCTGAGATGGTATAAATATAATTGTGTGCTTTTTGTTTAGGTTAGTTTTCATGAGAGCAGAATTATCGTTGGATATTACCCAAAAGCAACCTTTTTTCAACATATAATCACCTTCATTTAACTCATTGACAAACATCCAATGGATTCAACAAACTCATATATCAGAAATTAAACATTATATTCAGATTTTCTGCTTATTTCTCCTTCAAGTCTATGTGCCATTCAGAAGCTAAAGATCAGCGGGTGAGCGGCGCCTCATTGCGCCATCTGACACGGGCACAAAATCACTTTCCCGGATCTTCACTTCAACTGTTCCTTGATGGTGGAACGACCCGCCATACCCCACCTGAGCAGCGGATTCTTTAGCCACCTTCAAGAAACATCTAAAGATGCATCTCTTTCACGAGCACTTGACCCAATCCTACTTATGCAAAAACTTTCTTCTTTTGATTATTATTTATATATACACAGGACTGTTTGTGAGAATATGAGGACCCGAGCCAAATACTACTTTTTTTTTTTACCAAAGAAAACCCTGAAATTAGCTTTAAAACATATTCTCACCTTAACATGACAGCCGCTGAATTTAAAGGAATAGTTCACCCAAAAATGAAAATTTGGTGATAATTTACTCATCCTCCGGCCATCAAAGCAGTATCCGAGTTTCTTTCTTCATCAAAACAGAATTTAAGATTTTAGGATTTCATTTCAGGCCTTCTTCTTTAAACAATGCAAGTGAAAGTACTCCATTTGACAGTCCAAAATGTATATTTAAGGTGCATCAAAATAATCCACACGACTCCAGTCGACAAATAAAGTTCTTCTGAACCCAAACAATAGATCATTTTTAGAAACAAAACAATACTTATATACTTTTTAACAACAAATGTTCACGGTTATTATGTTTTTTAAAAATGTGTCCTCTCTGACAAAACCATTGGGAAAAAAATACATTAATTCTTCTCAGATTTTCCTCTTTAGGCAGGTGAAAGTGAACATTTACAATGACAGTAAAACATGTTTTTAAATTGTCATGGCTCATGTAAAAAAAACAAAAATCGGCTTCTTACAGCTTCTTGAACACACATTATAGTTTTGATATTTCTAACTTTACGCAGATGATAACAAAAAAGCAGCAGTGATCACAAAGTGCATGACATCATCTTTATAACCTGATATGTGATTGTATTTCAGCAAAACTACAATGACAACATTGTCAAATTATCTTTCTTCATAAGGATGCCATACACTATACCCAGAAGAATGTTTGATTATATTTTTTTATTCAAGTAAAATTATGACATTGTACTCACTGTTTTGGGAGAAACTGATGAAAGAGTCGAAACAGTTGGTGGCCTTATGAATCCATGCACCAAAGGTGTGGATGTTGCAGTGTTTTCGTAACTTTGAAAACAAAATAACAGTTTCATTTTAAGCCGCAGCTGCTGTTAGCTACATGAGCTAAATACTAAATTACATTAACACCAACATATACATATAAACAAATCAAACTATGTATTTACCTGTCCAAAAGAAAAACAGCAAGCATGGCGTCATTTTTCAGACACTTTGAGTCCCGCAGTTTCCTCCAGCGTGGAAAAGCAACGTCAATGTTAATTCTGCTTTTAGCGCGCTTTTGATCCAGACGTTTTTTCGTTGTAGAAGTTTCTAACACAGTCTTTCTTTTGTTTCGTTTTACTGGTGGTTCAGGAGGAACATTAGCTAGCTGCGGTTCGCCTTCCATTTTCGCGCTTTCTGATGACGTGTGAATATCTGCGCGAACAAGTTGCGCGGCGGTATGCAAATATAGATTGACAGACAGGAAGGACATCCTATCGTTACATTCGGAGCGAATGCAATGATTGGTCGTTCATTTTTTAGTAATATATATATATATATATATATATATATATATATATATATATATATATATATATATATATATATATATAATTACATTTAGACCACTTATTGATTGTTATCAGGATGTGAAGAGACTTTAAACCAGTATAACAAAAATGTTTCTGGAAAAGACTGCACACCCTAGCTTTAAAGGTGGAAGCCTAAAATGAAATCCTAAAAATCTTAAATTCTGTTTTGAAAGAAACTCTTTTCTTCTTCTCTAAAATTATTTTCTGTAATTGTTTTACGTTCCGCCCGCAATGAATTGACCATGATTTTACTACAGTAACCATATTTTAACCATGATATTTAAAATGACACCATAGGGTCTGCAATAATACAGGAAAATGAAAACAGTGGTAATAAAAATCATAATTTTGTGGTTATTAAGGTTTTACTGCAAATACCATAACTATAGTTACTGTGGTAGTTTAACTATGGTATTTATAGTAAAACAATAGTAACCACATGATTTACCATGGTTAATCTATAGTAAAAAAACACTGTAGACAAATCATACTGTAGTAAAAACATGTTTTTTTTTTGGTCTGAAACATGGCTTTATTAAAGTAATTTTGTAGGATGTAGGAATCATAGTTTTGGTGAAAACAATGGTTTTACTATAGTAAATATGACTAAGGTTTGTTTTATTTTTTTGGTGAAAACGTCTAGGTTACGAATGTAACCTCCGTTCCCCGATGGAGGGAACGAGACGTTGTGTCGGAGAAGCAACACTAGAGGTCTCTCTTGAGCCACCGAATATACCTCTGATCTATGAAAAAAAGCCAATGAGAAGTGGCAGTCAGTATTTGCATACCCCGCCTCCGGACATACGGGTACAAATGCGAGGCAAATACTAGAGTTCATTCAGGATTTTTCTGAGGATTCGGAAATGGTCCAGCCACTACAGCGGCTCGGCTCGGCGACGTGGACGGGAAGGACACATCGTCTCGTTCCCTCCATCGGGGAACGGAGGTTACATTCGTAACCTAGACGTTCCCCTTCTGTCGCTCTCTCCACGTTGTGTCGGAGAAGCGACACTAGGGGTCCAATTTAAATTACGCCATGCGCTGAGCCATGTACGTGGTCTGACACAGGAGCGGGCAGGTGTTTTTTACGTGCCAGATGACCAGCTGTATCAGACTACACGTACCCTTCCCCAATGCCCCACAAAAGTATTTGGAATCGTTTTGGTTACCCTGACAGGGGAACAAGGCGACGCTTGCCAACCGGGAATGGGCCAAGCCTGGCTGGGACTCTTTTCTCTCTATGTTTCTCGCATAGAGCAATAGACAGCTGGGGCCCTTACATGCACTGAGGGAAGGGGGTCTTACCCAATTTTCTATTCTTTCAGGGGGAAAAGACCCTGCGGAGACCACCCCTACCCAGCTGGGGAGGTAAGGTGGTGAATACATCACATGTGTTTTTAGGCAACACATGGAAGTGGCGCAGTGGTAGATCCAGCCACAGCGAGGGGGAGTTGCTACACACGGCGACCGATGGGCAGCCGAAACGTACCCAAGGAAAACGCGGGTCCGCTCGTAAGGGGACCGCATCGTGGAAAATACACAGAGGGGGAGTCCGCATAGGAGTCCTCACCCTGTGGAGCACCTATTCCAGTACAGGGTAGATTTGAGTACCCGCAGTGGATTGGGTTGGCAAGTTCCTCCGCCGAACTGCGGACCCAAGAGGGCTAGGGAGGAATCGACCAGGGATTCGGGTTGAGTGGAATCTCCTGGGAAAAAAGACGCACAGTTTTACCTCAAGCGAGGGAAAGGGCGCTATATGCAAGCGATTCACCCGGCCAGCCCATCAGCGTGTTACTGAGTTCTACTGGCTCGGACCTGAGAAAACACGGGATGAAACTGACTCAACCCTGAGATTATAGTATCTCGTAAAGTTGTTGGGTGTCGCCCAACCCGCTGCTCTACAAATGTCTGCCAGGGAGGTACCCCTGGCCAGTGCCCACGAGGACGCAACACTCCTTGTCGAGTGAGCTCGGACCCGCAGGGGGGGGCACGGCCTGAGTGTGATAAGCCAATTAAATGGCATCTACTACCCAGTGGGAAAGCCTCTGTTTGAAGACAGCGTTTCCTTTACGCTGTCTCCTAAAGCATACAAAGAGCTGCTCAGTGTCTAAAGCTCTGCGTGCGGTCCAGATAGGTACGCAAAGCACGTACCGGACACAGCAACGACGGGAATGGGTCTACCTCCTCCCGGGGCAGCGCTTGCAGGTTCACTACCTGGTCTCTGAAGGGCGTGGTAGGAACCTTGGGCACGTAGCCCGGTCGCGGTCTTAGGATCACATGAGTGTCTGCCGGACCGAACTCCAGGCAAGTGTCGCTGACAGAGAACGCTTGCAGGTCCCCGACCCTCTTGATGGAGGCGAGCACGATCAGCAGGGCAGTCTTAAAAGAGAGGGCCCTGAGTCCAACTGATTCTAGCGGCTCAAAGGGAGGTCTCTGGAGGCCCGAGAGGACTACCGAGAGGTCCCAGGAGGGGAACAGGCTTGGCCGGGAGGGATTTAACCTCCGGGTGCCTCTTAGGAACCTGATGATTAAGTCGTGCTTACCAAGGGACTTGGCTTCTACTGCGTCATGGTGGGCCGCGATGGCTGCAACATACACCTTCAAGGTGGACGGGGACAGCCTCCCCTCTAACCTCTCCTGCAGGAATAGGAGCACTGACCTAACTGAGCACCTCTGTGTGTCTTCAGCCTGGGAAGAACACCAATTTGCAAACAAGCGCCACTTCAGGGCGTAGAGCTGCCTGGTGGAGGGGGATCTGGCTTGATTGATCGTGTCTACGACAGTAGGTGGTAGGCCAGCTAGATCTTCCGTGTCCCGTCCAGGGACCAGACGTGGAGTCTCCAGAGGTCTGGATGCGGATGCCAGAGCGTGCCCTGCCCCTGAGAAAGAAGGTCCTTCCTCAGGGGAATTCGCCAGGGAGGGGCTGTTGCGAGGAGTACGAGGTCCGAGAACCAGGCCCGGGTGGGCCAGTATGGAACCACTAGTGTGACTTGCTCCTCGTCCTCCCTGACCTTGCACAGCACCTGTGCAAGAAGGCTCACTGGGGGAAATGCGTACTTGTGCAGCCCCGTGGGCAAGCTGTGTGCCAGCGCGTCTGCCCAGAGGGGAGCCTCTGTTCGGCCATACCAGAGCGGGCAGTGGGAGGTCTCTTGGGAGGCAAGCAGGTCTACCTGGGCCTTGCCAAATCATTCCTAAATCAGCTGGACCGACTGGGGGTGAAGCCTCCACTCTCCACTGGGCAAGCGTTGTCGTGACAGCGCGTCCGCTACCACATAGAGTTTGCCGGGGATGTGAGTGGCACGCAGTGACCTGAGTCGCTACTCTCTCCAAAGGAGACGACGGGCAATTCGTGACGTGTGGCGGGAGCATACGCCGCCTTGGCGATTTATGTACTCTACCGCAGTGGTGCTGTCTGACCTGATTAGGACATGTTTGTCTCTAATTAACAGGAGGAACTGTCGCAGGGCAAAGAAAACAGTCAGTAACGCTAGGCAGTTGATATGCCAGCGCAGCAGGGCCCCTCTCCAAAGGCCTGCAGCTGCGTGCCCGTTGCAAACGGTGTCCCAACCCGATTGGAGGCATCGGTAGTGACCAGGACGTGTCGGGACACCTGCTGCAGGGGCACTCCTGCCCGTAGAAAGCAGAGGTCTGTCCAGGGTTTGAGTATTTGGCGGCATGCGGTGGTGATTATCACACGGTGCGTGCCGTGGCGCCATGCTCGTCTCGGGACTCGAGTCTGAAGCCAGTGCTGAAGCGGTCTCATATGCATCAACCCCAACGGCGTGACTGCGGCGGAGGATGCTATATGCCCCAGGAGCCTCTGGAAGAGTTTTAGAGGGACCGTTGTGCCTGGCTTGAACTTTGCGAGGCATTTCAGCACTGACTGTGGACACTCGTTGGTGAGACGTGCAGACATTGAGACTGAGTCTAACTCTATGCCGAGAAAGGAGATGCTCTGAACCGGAGTGAGCTTGCTCTTCTCAAGGTTGACCTGAAGCCCCAAGCGGCTGAGGTGTCTGAGCACCTGGTCTCTGTGAGCGCATAGTAACTCTCGGGAGTGGGCCAGTATGAGCCAGTCGTCGAGGTAGTTGAGTATGCGGATGCCGGCTTCTCGGAGCGGGGCAGGGGCTGCCTCTATGACTTTCGTGAAGACGCGAGGGGACAGAGACATGCCGAAGGGGAGGACTTTGTACTGAAACACCTGGCCGTCGAACGCAAACCGTAGGAAGGGTCGGTGTCGCGGCAGAATTGAGACGTGGAAGTACACGTCCTTCAGGTCTACGCTACGAACCAATCTAGGTGCCGGACACATGTTAACATACACTTTTGCGTGAGCATTTTAAATGGGAGTTTGAGCAGTGCTCGGTTGAGAACTTGCAGGTCCAAGATTGGTCGTAAGCCGCCGCCTTTCTTGGGTACAACGAAGTAAGGGCTGTAGAAACCCTTCTTCATTTTGGTTGGAGGGACTCTTTGAGTAGAAGAGTAGCAATCTCCGCGCGCAGAGATCTGGCATGTTCGCCGTGCACTGCGGTAAAGCGGACACCCGCGAAGGGGGGCGGGGGCCTGGCAAACTGAATTGCGTAACAGAGTCGGATAGTCTGGGCCAGCCAGCGTGACGGGTTGGGAAGTGAAAGCCACGCATCCAATCTCCGTGCTAGGGGCACCAAGGGGACGAGTATTTTAGACGTACCCGGCGGGGCTTCGCAGCAGGGTGGAGCAGGTAATGTGCCGTCGGGAGGTAAGGGTGCGTCCCGAGGCTTTGGTGTTGAGAAAAGACTCAAAGCACTTACCTTGCTCCACGCACCCGGCAGGGGGCGGGTTAGTGACTGATGAGGAGGTCTTATGGTGGCGTCCTCTGGACTCGTCAGAATCGGCCAGCCGGGGGTCAGTCGTGGAGCTGAAGGCGGACCTTTGGCCGCGTCCAGCATGCCGGGACTGTTGAGATCTGGGGGCAGAGTGCCGTGAGAACGGCATTTGCGGGCCAGATGACCCAGAGGCAAAGGAAATAGCTCTTTTATTGAGATTTTGGGTACCGCTGCCCCGGTTAAGGGGAGCAGCAAATGAAATATATTCAAAACAAAATTCTCCTCCCGGCCCTCCACCGGGCGACGGAGCGGTCTTACCATCTCCGCAGCTAATGTCTTGGGCTCTGGGTCATCCGTCTCAGGAGCGCCTGGGAGCCTTCCGGGTCCTCGAGGGGGTCCGTGAGACGGGAGGCGTCGGCTTCCTGCGGGGCGCTCGACGTGTGGGCTAAGAGCTGGGCCCAGGTTGAGGCAGAGCAGCCTGTTGTTTCTTCGCAGGGGGACGCCCTCGGCGAGCAGACGGGGGCAGGATCTGGGAGATCGCCTCTGTCTGTTTCTTCATCGCGGACAACTGCTGGGTAACGTCCTCGACGGTGTTGCCGAAGAGGCCGAACTGGGAGACTGGAGTGTCGAGAAAGTCTTGTCGGTCTCACGCATCTCGACCAAGTTAGGCCACAGGTGTCGTTCCTGGACCACGAGGGTGGCCATTGCCTGCCCGAGTGACTGCGCTGTGACCTTCGTGGCTCTGAGGGCGAGGTCGGTCACTGAGCGCAGTTCCTGCAGCACATCGGGATCAGGGCTACCCACGTGCAATTCTTTGAGCGCCTTGGCCTGGTGGACTTGCAGGAGGGCCATGGCGTGCAGTGCGGAAGCGGCCTGTCCGGCGGCGCTGTAGGCCTTCGCTGTCAGCGAGGATGTTGTCCTACAGGCCTTGGAGGGGAGTACAGGGCGACCCCGCCAGGTGGTAGGGTTTCCGGGGCATAGGTGAAGCGCAACAGCCCAATATGACAAAAGAAATCATAACTGTTTTGAAAACTTTTGATCTGACTCAGCATGTACATGGACCCACACACAATCATGGACACACTCTAGATTTACTTATCAGTAAGGGTCTAAACATTTCATCGATTGTTATTAAGGATGTAGCACTGTCTGATCATTTCTGTGTTTTCTTTGATATATTGATCTCTCCTGCCATTGAAGCTAGATCTGTGTCTGTCAAGAAGAGATGCTTAAATGAGAACACTAGTGTACTATTTATGATGGCTATATCTTTAACACCAAGTATATCTGCTGACTCAGTTGATTTTCTCCTTGATTCTTTTAACTCAAAAGTTAAAAGTGTAATTGATGATATTGCTCCTGTGAAAGTCAGGAAGAAGAGTGGAAGACAAAAAGCACCTTGGAGAAACTCAACAGCAGTGCAAAATATGAAAAGACAATGCAGAAAAGCAGAGCGCATGTGGCGGAAGACAAAACTTGTAGTCCATTATAACATCTACAAAGACAGCATCCATGCTTTTAATATGGAACTAGGCAAAGCTAGACAGACTTTCTTCTCGAATATTATAAACAGCAACTTAAACAACACACGCACTCTTTTTGCGACTGTAGAGAGACTGACAAACCCCCCAAGCCAGATTCCCAGTGAAATGCTCTCAGACAGCAAGTGCAGTGAGTTTGCTTCTTTCTTCTCTGAAAAAATCAATAATATCAGAAAGGTGATCAGCACATCCTTGAGTTGTGCTGCGGTCATTCAAATCAAACCACAACCTGAAAAAGTAGTTACTATGTCTGATCTCAAAGAAATTGATGGCAAAATTTTGGTAGAAACCGTACAGCACCTTAAAACATCAACCTGCGCCCTTGATGCACTTCCCACATCTTTTCAAAGTGTGTTCAACTGTTAGAAGCAGATCTCCTAGAAGTGATAAACTCCTCACTTCTCTCTGGGAGTTTTCCAAACTCCCTGAAAACTGCAGTTGTCAAGCCCCTCTTGAAAAAGAGCAATCTGGATAAGACCATATTAAGCAACTATAGACCGATCTCAAATCTTACTTTCATAGGCAAGATCATTGAAAAAGTTGTCTTCAATCAGCTGAACAAATTCTTGAACTCAAATGGATACTTTGACAATTTTCAATCTGGTTTCCGATCGCATCACAGCACAGAGACAGCGCTCATAAAGATAATAAACGATATTCACTTAAATACTGATACAGGCAAATTATCAGTACTGGTACTACTCGACCTCAGTGCTGCATTTGACACTGTCGATCACAACATACTTCTTGACAGGCTGGAAAACTGGGTGGGGCTTTCTGGGATGGTCCTAAAATGGTTCAGGTCATACTTAGAAGGGAGAGGTTATTATGTGAGTATAGGAGACCATAAGTCTGAGTGGACGTCCATGACATGCAGAGTCCCTCAAGGCTCAATTCTTGCGCCACTCCTGTTCAACCTGTATATGCTCCCAATGAGCCAAATAATGAAAAAGAACCAAATTGCTTACCACAGCTATGCAGACGACACACAGATCTACTTAGCCCTATCACCTAACGATTACAGCCCCATTGACTCCCTGTGCCAATGCATTGATGAAGTTAACAGTTGGATGTGCCAAAACTTTCTTCAGTTAAACAAAGACAAAACTGAAGTCATTGTGTTTGGAAACAAAGATGACGTTCTCAAGGTGAATGCATACCTTGACGCTAGGGGTCAAACAACTAAAAATCAAGTCAGGAATCTTGGTGTGTCTCTAGAGTCAGATCTTAGTTTCAGTAGTCATGTCAAAGCAATAACTAAATCAGCATACTATCATCTGAAAAATATTGCAAGAATTAGATGCTTTGTTTCCAGTCAAGACCTAGAGAAACTTGTGCATGCTTTCATCACCAGCAGGGTGGATTATTGTAATGGACTCCTCACTGGCCTTCCCAAAAAGACCATAAGACAGTTGCAGCTCATACAGAACGCCGCTGCCAGGATTCTGAGCAGAACCAGAAAATATGAACATATCACACCAGTCTTCAGGTCTTTACACTGGCTCCCAGTTACATTTAGGATTGATTTTAAAGTATTATTACTGGTATATAAATCACTCAATGGGCTAGGACCTCAATATATTGCAGATATGCTCACTGAATATAAACCCAACAGATCACTCAGATCATTAGGATCACATCAGCTAGAAATACCAAGGGTTCACTCTAAGCAAGGAGAGTCTGCTTTTAGCTATTATGCCAGTCGCAGTTGGAACCGGCTTCCAGAAGAGATCAGATGTGCTCCTACATTAGTCACATTCAAATCCAGACTCAAAACACATCTGTTTAGCTGTGCATTTACTGAATGAGCACTGTGCCACTGTGTGTCCGACTGTTTGTACTGTATTTTATTGTATTTTATTCTAAACTGTTTCAATTATTTTTATTTTTTTATTCTTATTTTAATCTCTTCTATGTAAAGTACATTGAATTACCATTGTGTGTGAAATGTGCTATATAAATAAACTTGCCTTGCCTTGCCTTGCCTTGCCTATCCACCAGGGGAATCGCCGTGTATCTGTGTCAACCAGTCATCCAACCGCGATGGCTGTGGGGAGGACGGAGGGTTTCAGTCCAAGCCCACGCTGGCGGCGGCCCGGGAAAGCATGTCAGACATCTGAGCGTCAGCCTCAGCCTGGGGGTGCTGGCCCGAAGGCGGCAGCCCAGGGGAGTCATCTGCGTCAGACGCCGCGCTCTCCAATGCAGCGGCGAGCTCATCCGCTTCGAGTTCTAGAGGATAGGCAGGCTGGCTGTGAGGCGAGCCGCTGTTGCCTCGAGTACGGACAGGAGTCAACGAGCGTGCTGGGGAACGGGTGGTCCGTGGGTCTCTGGTACCCGATGGAGCCGCACCCGCTGCCGCCCCCAAATCGCCTCCAGCGCCACTCGCACCGTCCTCAATCCCGTGGGAAAAGGAGCAATGCGAGGGGCGGCTGGAGTGGCTTGTTCTCGGTTGAAAACAAGTCGCGACCGCAATGTTGTCATGGTCATGTTCTCGCAGTGAGAACATGAACCATCCACAAACGCAGCCTCAGTGTGATCGCTACCCAGACACACGAAACAACGCCTGTGGCCGTCTGAAACGTAGAGCACTCTACCGCATCCAGGAACTACACAGTGGCGGAACAGCATCTTTATAAAGACGCATCCTGAAAAGGACGTTCAACGCTCGCTGTGTTTGCTCTTTTAGAGGAAATTACTCTTTTAAATAAAATCACTATTTTAAGAAAAAGAGTTTTATCTGCACTGTCGAAGCGCCCAGGGGCAACAATGCACAGCCGTGCACAGGATAGGAGAAAGCCGCTGTTAATCGCCGTCAAATCCAACAGCATGCAGATCATAAGAGGAATACACGGAAAACTTGGTGTGTGTAACTCACAGCAGACTGCATACACGACCATTGGCTTCGAAGAAAATTTCTGAATGAACTAGTATTTGCCTCTCCTTTGTACCCGTATGTCCGGGGGCGGGATATGCAAATACTGACTGCCAACTTCTCATTGGCTTTTTTTCATAGATCAGAGGTATATTCGGTGGCTCAAGAGACCTCTAGTGTCGCTTCTCCGACACAACGTGGAGAGAGCTACAGAAGGGGAACTATGGTTTGGATACAGTATAATGTATATGTTACCATGATTCTACTATAGATTAATTAAATACCATGGATAGTCTTGTGGTTACTAAAGTTTTACTAGAAATACGATGGTTAATCTACAACAGTAGTCACAGTTAAACTGTGGTAATTGCAGTAAAACTATAATAATGACAAAATTATATTTTATATTATATAGCAACATTCTTCACCTAAACATTCATGCCAATTAAGCTATTTGAAATAAAGTTTGGGACAAGTTCAGCACCTGCATGGAACACCCCCCAAAATAAAATTAGTTTTTGAGTTCAGATTCCCAACCCTACCAGACAGAGGGCAATAAGAATAGTTAGATGAGGGACTATGGTCTCTCTTTATACTTTACTAGCAAATGTAGAAATACTAAGTTAAATGGATCACCTTCTCATAGCCTGTCTCACCCTACCATCGCTAACCGGCAGAGGAGCACTGCCTCCAGCCCTGACTGCTGCTGTACTCTCTCTCGGTGCGTTTGGAGCCGAGGACAGCTCCCGGGCCAATAACTGCACAAAAGCCCGAGCTGCTACCTCGGCTTGGGGCGACAGACCCTGTCAAACAGTCACTTAATTCACAAGAATTTCACCTTTATGGAAAGATACTAACATTAGCCTGACCCTATTAGCATGCAGACGCGCTAGCGTAGTTCGCTAGCTCAGCTCGCTAGCTTATGTTGATAGTTGCACAAATAAACCGGTTAACATTAACAATTAAACAACATCTCATAACAGGGCTATAACTAGCTAAACACGTTAAGTTATACTTACCGCTCCCCTGTCATTGCCAGAAACCATGTTGAGGTCTCAACTGAGTGACAATGACCGTGAACGCGCCCGCACCACATGCACGCACTGTGTGAACGCGTTCATGTGATTGGCTCAATCCCCCACGTGGGGTGCGTTCTCGTGATTGGCTAAAACAAGGGAGATATCTGATTGGTTCCAGATCATTCCTTGTTTAAAAAAAGGCATTTGTGTGTCGAGCCAAGTCAGGGGAGTCTCAAAATTCACACACAAATGCAGTGAAGTTCACAGACCGCAAAAAGTTTGTAAATCAAGATATGTTTGTGCGTGCATCAGAAATACATTTCTGAATCTTGTGTGCATTTGTAAATTTTGTTTGCATTTCTGAATTGTGTGTGTATTTATGAATTTTGTGTGCATTTATGATTTTTTTATGCATTTGTGAATCTTCTGTGCTTTTTAAATTTTGTGCGTGCATTTGTGAATTTTGTGCGCATTTGTGTATCCTGTGTGTGCATGTATGAATCCTGTGTGTGCATGTATGAATCATGTGTGTGCATATGTGAATGTAGTGTGTGCATTTATCTTTATTGAGACTCTTTTAGCTCCACATGGAATCAGCTGACAAGCACATTCACAAAATATAACGTGCGATACATCTTCAGGATATAAAGCTGGAACACAAACAGTTGTTTCTGATCATGCTTGAGAATCACATTTTTGAAAATCCTGCTTTATATTGACACTCATTCACAAAGCAGTCGGGTGTAAAATGATTTGCACAAACATACACACATTTTTGTATGTTTTGTGGCACATTTCCTTCAAAAACAAAACTTGTCCACCGCTTTTTCAGTGGCTCTGATGCCGGGAGTACATGAAGACTCTTATGTTCATCTTTACAGCAACAACAGAACACTTATGATGCTTACGAAGCAGAGACATTATTCTTCTCACTGTATCTGCTCCAGCGTGGAAAAAAATGGCAGACTGTGTGTAGATCACTCACGGGTGGATCTATGACAATAGGGTGGAGTCCGTCACCAGTCGTGGGCAGGGCCTGCCCTAAAGTGATGTCCCTTTAGAGCAGAAATGAAAAGAGTACATTTTGACACACATTTTGATTTATAGAAATATAAGAACGAGGAGTGGGTGAACTTTTAACATTGTAGGGGGGTTGTGTGTTGTTTTTTGATGTAATCAACTTTATGTCACAAATGGAAACAAACAACAACTTCAGCACATTGCTTTTGCAAAGATTCACATTTAGTGGGGTTCTGCTCACATCAGCACCTGATCATCTGGAACACAAGAACAACAATACAGTTCATACATAAAATGTTCTCAAGATGCAAGTTGTACAACATCACACCACCAATACGGGCATGTAGTCTAATGATTGCAGGTGCTGCCATCTTCTGGTGGAGAAGTCATCACAATAATTTGACAAGACTATCCTGCATGAATTCTCTTATGACTTTTTAGGTATTTTAACTGAGTGAAACTCTTTTCACAGTGTGAGCACTTGTAAGGTTTTTCTCCAGTATGAATTCTCTCATGTGATTTCAGGTGATTTAACACAGTGAAACTCTTTTTACAGTGTGAGCACTTGTAAGGTTTTTCTCCAGTATGAATTATCTCATGTGATTTCAGGTTAACTGACTGACTGAAACTCTTTCCACAGTGTGAGCACTTGTAAGGTTTTTCTCCAGTGTGAATTCTCTCATGTGATTTCAGGTTGACTGACTGATTGAAACTCTTTCCACAGTGTGAGCACTTGTAAGGTTTTTCTCCAGTATGAATTCTCATGTGTATATTAAGATCTTTATTACATGTTAAACTCTTTCCACACTGAGAGCAGGTTAAATATTCATTGGCTGCTTTTATTTTAGGCTTTGAGTCACTCAAAGATTTTTCTCCAATTTTGAAATCACGAGGTTTCTCCTCCACTTCAATCGGTTCTTGACTTTCCTCTTTCACTTCCATCAGCTCTACAATGAACAAAAGTAAATTGACAAATCAGTTGAAGAGGGACAAATGTAAAAAAGAAATCACAATGAACTCTAATGCAATTTATGGCAGAATACAACAAAGGTCAAGATGTTTTTTGCTGTGTAATTTATATATAAGTATATATTTACTAGGGCTGTCAAATATCTATAAAATTACACAATTTAATTGGATAAATTACATGGTATATCAATTAACATGTGAGATATTAGATTATATGAGACATTGTACTTTTGCATAAGACTAACTGCTGAACAAGATGTTTCTTTCTTTTCTCTTTCTTTCTTGTTTCTCTTTCGTGGAAGAAACTATTCTGCTATTGTGTAGCCCACTATGTTAAACTAGGTCAACCCATATACGGTGAAGAAACTATTCTGCTAAATTCTATTGGTTTATACTGCTTTACTGAATGAAATACAAAGATGTGAGACAAACTATTGATAGAGGGACCAAAAAAAAACAATCCTTACCAAGTAAACTACATGGTTTTCTTACACTTTTGGGGGCTCGTCCGGGATTTCTCCAGCCAGGTAAGGTCAATCTATTTATTTGACAATATTCCTGTCTGCAGAGACATCGAATAAAACATAGATTCCATTTTTGCGCTGTGTTAGGGTACCTCTTTTTCAAGAGACGTTTTGCCCTATTAAGAATACAGGAAGGTAATACCTTATTTTACTAACACGGTAATACTGTGGTGTTGCAGTTCACTATACATGATTCAAAATTTTAGAAAAAGTGTTTCTCTGCATCAATGTGCCCCTGGAAAGGGAGCTCTAGCTCTGGGAGATACAGAAAGGAGGTAGAATACCTCAGATTTACTGTTGCAGTTTAACATATCCTCACTAAGGTGGGAATAGGCCGGGATAAAGTCCTAGGGAAATAAGATTA
Source organism: Xyrauchen texanus (assembly GCF_025860055.1). Taxonomy (NCBI): domain Eukaryota; kingdom Metazoa; phylum Chordata; class Actinopteri; order Cypriniformes; family Catostomidae; genus Xyrauchen; species Xyrauchen texanus. Next base: position 4,680,527 of record NC_068300.1, read on the forward strand.
TAGTCTGCATCCGCATTTGCAAATCTGATTAAGTTATGACATTTTGAGATTACAATATATATTTAAGCTCTAATACATACATGGGATATGTGCATGGTTACAGTCACACCTCGATAGTTCAAATTGATAAAATGCAAGTGCAACTTGGCACTCAAGTAATAACATTTCCATTAGATAAATAGAATCAAAAACTACTATCGGCATGGTTGTAGATCAGAGGGCTCCTGGTTTTCAACACAATGCCAATACGCAATGAAGAACATGATAAAAGGATAGACGGTCTGAAAGGAATAAACACCTGCTGATCCATTACAATTTCAGAGGGGAAAAAATACCATTGATTGTGACTCAGCCATCAAATTACACAAGTTTAAATACTTTTGAATTAACACTATTATAAAATAGGCATAATAGTACTGTACATGACCACAAATTGTGATTACGATCATAAAATTCATAATTGTAATTACGTTTAATACTGCATACCACTGATGAAAATGTTAACTGTAATAACGTAAATTGTAGATGAATGTTAAAGTATCTTCAGTCTCTGTGTAAACTCAAGTGCTTCAGAGTTTCATGCCAACAGAACATAGGCGAGCAGTGCGAGACCAACTAGGCTGGGAAAGCAGAAATACCTGGCCCAATTGATCCCAATCAAGTAAACTGGGATATTTGAACAATTAAAACTGTGACATTTTGAAAATATAAAGATATGGGATCTGACATAAGCTGTCCACCTCCTGATGAAACTCCAAAAAAAAGGATGTCTCGTAATAACCAAGGATAAAATACTGAACCGTATATTAGTAATTTGGCCGGCTGATCAGATGGAAAAAATGCAGTTAGATCCATATCCAAGCGATGGTTCATTTAGTGATAGGGACATGAACGAAGCTAAAGCTATGGTAAAAGGCAGATGGGGGGGTGCACAATGGGATAACAAATATATGAAAGAGTCACATGATGTAAAAAAATAAATAAAATTAAACCAGTCTGGGACCTGTTACGACAGAAGAAGGGAAGACAAGAAGGCTGGATCCAGATGCGGTTAAAGGTTTTAATGAAATTATATATAAATACAAAAACAGGTAAACACGGGAACAAATCAAACATCCACGATGGGAAACTGAAATAAACAGGAGCAAACATTAACACGGGTGAGGCACAGGATCAAAACACATACCACGACAGACGTGCCAACTACATTTAACGATCGACAAAGATTGTGGAACAAACAGGGTTTAAATGCTCAGGGAGAGTGATGATCAAACGGGACACAGGTGAGAACAATGAGTGACTGCTGGCAGTGATGAGTGCAGGGAACTCTGGGAAGTGTAGTTTTATGACAAAGACTAGTGAAACAAGGGGCAGACAACAAGGAAACGTGACAAGAAATGTGCTAGGTGACATGTGAAAACAAGAAACACGGGGCAGACAACAAGGGATCGTGACAGGACCAAGGGCAAGACCACAAACAGGCAGCCGTTGTGTACAGCTCTAATAGCAAAGGTACACTGCCGCCACAGTCATACGAATTCACCGCGAGCGCTCTTAGTGCAACAACACCATACACCCCCCTGTAATATCGCAAGCACAAACGATAAAATAGAAACAGCCGTGACAAAGGAAAACGCCGTAGCTGCATTTCCTTTTATCCAGTGCCCAGACAGATATAAAATAATTCCACTATGATAGAGGCACTAGCAATATGCAAAGAATTACCCGACCCAGTTAAGCATCCTCTACAATGCGTGAATGTTTAAAAGTAACTGACGACTTAGTCATTTGACTGGACGTTATTATAGATTCATACTGTCCAAAACCTTACCTCCAGAAATAACTGAACTGATATGAATTTATAAAGTGCCTTTGTTGGATACAAAATTTGATCAGTAACAAATAGAGGAAGGAAGAACCAGGTCAGGTAGAGACCTGCTTTCTTTTTTTTTTTGCCGATATTTTTTAAAGACTTCCTCACATTCCTGCAGAGTATGGCAGCATCTAGACAAGATATTCATTTGACCAGAATCTCCATTCTGCTAATTAGGTCGTGATCTGATGCATAAAATTGGGGTTAAAAAAAAACTCCTGTATTCCCTGTACACACATGACTGTGTGGCAACACTTAGCCTTTCACCCATAGCCTTTTCATAGACTTTTGTGGCAATACAAGACTTTCACCCACTGTTTTTTTTATTTTTTATAAATCAAATCACTTTATTGTCACACTACCATGTAAGTGAAAGTCTTGTGTGCAGTTTCAAGCAACATAGCAGTCATGACAGCAACAAGACATATAACAATTTACAATAAACAACAAATTTACACAACACAATTTACATACAGAGTGCAAGACATCTCTGTTTTAAATTATAATATGATATAAGTTTAAGTCTTTTGAACTAATAATGCTTAATGTGACAATCAGATATAAATAAAAAAAAACTCTGTCGTCTTTTGCACTTGCTACAGTATATAGATCACCTGGGCCTTATTCTGATTTCCTTGGTGAATTGGATCATTTTATATCAGATATTGTAGTTGCTGTAGATAGAGCTTTAATTGTTGGGAACTTCAACATTCACATAGATAATGAAAATGACTGATTGGGATTAGCATTTATCAATATTCTCAACTCTCTTTGAGTCACACAAATTGTAACAGGACCATCTCATCGCCAAAGCCCCAAAGCCCAGAAGAACTTGATGAAATAACAGAATATATAAATGCAGTCATCTCTAGCACTCTTGATAGTGTCACCCTCCTTCGATTCAAGAAAATTAAAGAAATAAGCCCCGCACCATGGTACAATGATCACACTCCTGCTCAAGAGAACAGCTCAGAAAATGGAGTGCACATGGAAGAATACAAAATTAGAAGTATTTCGTGGTGCATGGAAGGTTAGTGTCTGTAGCTACAGACAGGCACTAAAAGCTGCCAGGTCAACATATTTTAGAAAACTCATAGAAAATAACCACAACAATCCAAGGTGTTTATTCAGTACTGTGGCTAATTTGGTTAGGAGTAAAGCCTCAACAGAACCAGCTATTACGTCACAGCACAAGAGTAATGACTTCATGAATTTCTTTACTGATAAAATTGAAACAATCCGAAATAAAATTGGAATTATGCAATCATCTGTCATAGCACCTCAGAAAACAGTGTTGAATAATTTCCCTCATGTGCAACTTCAATCCTTCGCTATCATAGGTCATGAAGAGCTAACAAAACTTATCGAAACATCAAAAGCCACAACTTGTTTGTTAGATCCTATACCAACTAAGCTCTTAAAAGAGGTATCTCCTGTAATATCAGAACCTCTTCTTAATATCATTAACTCCTCGCTATGCTTAGGACATGTCCCAAGAAACTTTAAAATGGCAATTATCAAACCGCTAATTAAGAAGCCACAACTTGATCCTGGAGAACTTGCTAATTATAGACCAATTTCAAATCTCCTGCTTATGTCAAAAATACTAGAAAAGGTAGTATCCTCCCAAATATGTTCATTTCTACAGAGAAATAGTATATATGAAGAATTTCAATAATGATTTAGGCCTCATCACAGTACAGAGACTGCACTTACCAGAGTTACAAATGACTTGCTCTTATCATCTGATCGCGGCTGCATTTCTCTTCTAGTGCTTTTAGATCTTAGTGCTGCATTCGACACGATAGATCACGACATTCTCTTGAATAGGCTGGAGAATTATGTTGGAATTTGTGGAGTGGCATTAGCATGGTTTAGATCATATTTAGCAGACCGCTACCACTTTGTCTATGTAAATGAGGAATTGTCAAACCAAACAAAAGCCAAAAAAAAAAAGCCACTAAAATATAATTTGACTCTAGATGGATGTTCTGTTACATCATCTTCAACAGCGAAGAACTTAGGTGTTATATTTGATACCAATCTGTCCTTTGAAAATCAAATTACAAATGTTTGTAGAACAGCATTCTTCCACCTAAGAAATATTGCTAAATTAAGGCATATGCTCTCGGTTGCTGATGCCGAAAAACTAATACATGCGTTCATGACCTCAAGACTAGATTATTGTAATGCATTACTGGGAGGACGTCCAGCAAGATCAATAAATAAACTTCAATTGGTTCAAAATGCAGCAGCCAGAGTGCTGACGAGAACCAAGAAATATGATCATATTAGCCCCATTTTATCATCGTTACATTGGCTACCTGTTAAATTCCGTATTGATGTTAAAATTCTGTTAACTACGTACAAAGCTTTGAATGGTCTAGCTCCGCAGTACTTAAGTGATCTTCTAACACGCTATATTCCATCATGTTCATTAAGATCACAAAATTCTGGCCTGTTAATAGTTCCTAGAATATCAAAATCCACTAAAGGAGGAAGATCCTTTTCATATTTGGCTCCTAAACTATGGAATAGTCTCCCAAACACTGTTCGAGATGCAGACACACTCTCTCAGTTTAAGTCTAGACTAAAGACTCATCTATTTAGCCAGGCATACACCTAATTTATCCTCCAACCCACAATTAGGCTGCTTTAGTTGGGTCTGCCGGAACCAGAAACCAGAAACATTGAGCATGATCTCTAACTCTGCAATAAATTAAATGGCATCTACGCTTACATCTTTTTATTTGTTTCCCTGTCTCAACCTCGGGACTCCTATCCTGAGGTCACCAGAACCGGCTGGATCCAGCACCATTCCTGCTTCATGTTGGACTCCACTGCTACATGTCGCAGAATGATGATGACTAAATGCAGCCGGTGCCAGCCAAACATCACTTCAATCTATTATGACGGACTTCAGAGGATGAAATGATGCCAACTCCAACCTGCATCACCTCGGTCTAATTATGGACTACGATCTTGAAATGAAATGCTTAGACTAACTATTGCCAACAAAAGCCTTCATCAGCCAATTAACAAGGACAGTTGCATCTATGTGAACTTCTGCAATTAATCCAGATGGACTTCAAAGACTTTGGTCATTAATCTTACAGTTCAAACACAATCAATGTTTAATAATTTTAAACCATGATTTTACCTATACATAATTAATATTTACATTACATTCATAATATTAGCCAGAGGGGAACTGGCCCCCACAGTGAGTCTGGTTTCTCCCAAGGTTATTTTTCTCCATTAATCTACATCTTATGGAGTTTTGTGTCCCTTGCCACAGTCGCCTACAGCTTGCTCACTGGGGTTATTAATACAATTATCATTTAATTATTTTTAAACACTATTAAAAATCATATTTTATCTAAATTACACAATGATGATTAATCGACTTTATAGACATTACAGATTTATCATCTGTTAATGCTGATATTCTGTAAAGCTGCTTTGAAACCATGTGTGTTATGAAAGGCGCTATACAAATAAAATTGACTTGACTTGATAGTTTGAAAAAACCTCACTTTGTAATAGCAATGAGGAAGGTGTTTGGCAGCGGATCTCAGTACAATCCAGGATAACCCGTGTGTCTCGGAAAAGATGAAATTCCTCTGGCAGATGGGCTCGTACTCTCCCTTTCGGCATCCAAATGCACACTGACCCCAGGACAAAGTACAGGAAGTTGGCCCAGGTTGTTATGATGCGGCTCACAGTGGCCTGATGTACATGGAAGCGATGACCAAGGTCCTTTTGCTTGAGGCCCAAAGCAAGATGCATCTTGAACAGGAAGAACTCGTCTATTGCAGGAAGTGCCCGAGTGTTTCCAGACTCCTTGGTGACTTTGGAGTTGGTGACACGAATCATTCTGTGCGTTGCCGGTTCAATCAGTTCCCAGAAGGCCATCAGGTGGTTATGGGTTGCAAATCTGTCAATAAATAAATGTACATTGGTTCTCACATGGCATAAAAGACTTACACTTAGCTTTATAGTATAGTAATTTCCAGTTTAGGAAATAAGAATGCTGAACTACAAGTAACTGATACAACAATCTTGTAATACATCACGAGTCATGAAAATTATGGAATTCGGTATGTATGATTAAACTAACTCTGATTGCTGTTGAAGACAACAGATGTTATTCATACTTATAATTATGTTAGCCTATGTTGTTGTTATTATTTTGGTCTGTGTAGCCTACTTTTACGTGTAGCTAGCTTATACAGCTCCAATAATATTTAATAACAACGTGGACTAGTGTTTTCAAGACAAAGGCAACGCTATTACAAATGCTTATCACAGGCAATATAATTTTACCTTGTATAAAAGCGTATGTCCTCATCGGACCCAGCAAATCTCTGGAGACAAAAGCGAAGTATGATCTTGGTCTGGTCCAACTGCTTCCGTAGATCTATCTCCCTCGTCAACTCCTCATTTTCATGTAATACCATGTCCACAGCTGCAGCTTCGGGAACTGAACAATAATCGTGTCCAGTCCTCTCCACGTCAAAGTCCATATCTTGCTCTATGTCCGAGTCAGGATCAGGGGGCAGCGGTCTCTCTCGCCGTTCCCAAACACTTGACCTCGGCGGCTGCACTTGGTAACGGTTCCACTCAAACAGTGTAGGGAAAGCACCTTTTTTCAGACGTCTCAGTCTAGTCCCTTCCATAAAGTCATCAGGTTTGAAATTAATGCTACACACCTTTGTGTTTTTGTTGACTTGGAAGTCATCCCTCCTGATCTTAACGATCCATTTTTTTCTGAGATCCTCTTCCACGGGAAATGAATGAAAACTCACAGTCGAGTTGTATCTTGCCGACACAACGCACGACGGCACACAACAATGTTCCGAACTAGGTCTCATTAGCTTTTGATATCGGAAAACCCTTTTCTCCATAGTTAAGCTGCCAAGATAAGAATAACTAGAATGTTTGTCGTCGTTAACTTTCGAGCGTCAGATTTAATACGGAACCGGAAACTGTTTGCCCAGTACAGAGTGTAGTCAGAAACACGTCACAATCTGCGTTGCATAGAGCCTATAGCAGCCGGTGTCAGACCAACATAACTTCAGTCTATTACGATGGACTTTAATTGAACTGATGCCAACTCCAACCATAAGACATGGGATACTTCATATGCCATTTACTGAACCTTAGATTTCCAACAAAAATCTATGCATCACCGGTATAACTTTATTTTTCGGTAGACACTTCTTTGAAATTGCAAAAAATAAAAAAAACTTTTGAGAACGTTTTAATGCGACTTTTGAGCGATGTAGCCGTCTTTCTTGAAACAGATTCTGACATGACGGTCAATTGTCATAAATATTTAAAACATACCTGAAGAAATAAAAACATCTTCATCTCTCTGTTGTTCCTCTGCTGTGTTTTCTCCTCTCATCTTCATCAGATTCCTGCAGTCCAGCAGCTTTACTGAACATGTCTTCACCTTCACTGGTATCTGCAGCATCTGCTGTTCTCCAGCATTACAGACAGAAGTCAGAGATTCTGTGGAGGTTTGATCATCATCTTCTTCTTCTCTCTGTTGTTCCTCTGCTGTGTTTTCTTCTTTTATCTCCTCCAGCTTCACTTCATTCTTTACTGGTGTCTGCAGCATCTGCTGTTCTCCAGCATTACAGACAGAATTCAGACACTCTGTGGAGGTTTGATCATCATCATCATCTTCTTCTTCATCATCATCTCTCTGTTGTTCCTCTGCTGAGTTTTCTTCTTTTATCTCCTCCAGCTTCACTTCATTCTTCACTGGTATCTGCTGTTCCTCAACTTTACAGACAGAAGCCAGAGACTCTGTGGGGGTTTGATCACCCTGATTACCATCAGTAGAACAGAGTAAAGTGAGCTGTGAGTCCTGTGTGTCTCTGGATCTCTGTTCAGAGAGTTTGTCCAGCAGTCGCTGTTGTGTGGACTGATCTCTGCCGCTCCACACTGAATCCTGACATTCTGTGGAGGTCCCATCAGTCACACACACTGAAGATTGACAGGAAACCTTTTCCAGCTCCTGACAAACACAACACAATCACATCTGTACCGTTCATCATATCACATCATTTGAAAGCTTACAATCTCAACTTTAAGGATGAAATGAATGTTTAACCTGTAACCTGTCATCTCTCTCCATCAGTTTTGTCTTCAGTGACGTCACCTCTTTCTTCAGCTGAGAGATTTCTGTGATGAAATCATCAATATCCAGCATGGACAGATCAGTTCCTACTGATTTACAGCAGATCACATCCACCTGCTTTCTCATGATGAACATCTGAACACAAAAACATAATCATTATAATAAACTGACATTCAGGGAGGGAAATTAGCACCCGCCAATGGCGGGTACTTTTTCAAAGTGGCGCGTGACTTTGCCTTGTATACCAGCCACAGTGGCGGGTAGATTGTAAAACATATTTTTATTGGTGCGAGCACTGCGATTTGCTTTAACAGGCAGAGTGCTTTTACACTGCATGCGGATGCAGTCCGTCGATCCGGTCCAGTTGCGGTGCGTATACAGCAGTGCAGCGATCGTTTACGGACCGAGTCTATTTTTGCTGTAATGCACCGCACTGAATTAAAGTGGCAGCGCATTGTTCACATTGAAATATACATAGATTGTCAAGAAGCTGTAATAATTTCATCATATACACATAATTATAGTTAATGTGTTCTACAGTTACTAAATTACAGGGTCAAGAAAAACAAAAAAGTATGATTATAGTCCCAAAAGACGCAAAATGCCATCATATATGATTTTTTTACCCTAAAAAAAAAGACAGAGTGAACCCAAATGCATCTCATTCTTCTCCTTATTAGCAACAGATATAGCGTGATAGCTTTTCTTCTGTCAACAACTCAAACTACATGTAAAACAAAGAATCACAATGATTAAAATTAATTGTCATACTGTTTCAATGCTTTAAACAATCTCAAAGTTAATGTTTGGATTTAAAATCAAAATTCCTTACACATTTTTTATTTTGTGGCACACAGAAACTGCGGATCAGTAGCGCACTGCAAACGCAGCATGTGTGAAAGCACTATAGCGCGTGCTGCTCCTGTACCATATACTCACCGCACACGCACTGCACACGGAGTATGTGTGAAACGGGCGTAAGAAAGGGAACGCCTCATGAGTCCCTTCCCTTCTTTGATAACCTCCATGAAGAGCTATCTGGCAATTATGTCAGATGGATCAACTGACAGTGCAGTGTTGGAGGAAGAGCTTCTGTACACCAGAGTGAGCCAAGCAGGGAAAGTCGAGGTGCAGTTTGTTGGAATCCAGGCTGTTGAAAAGCCAAATGCAGAGAACATCACAGCAGCCATCATAAGGATGATGAGAGAGGTGTGTGAGGATGAGAGTTGGCAGGAGAAACTGGTTGCTTGTGCAACAGATGGAGCAGCAGTGATGACAGGGTCCAGAAGTGGAGTGGTCAGCAGATTACGTGGCGACAAGTCCTATATCCTGGGTGTCCATTGCATAGCCCATAGGCTAGAGCTGACATTTAAGGATGCAGTGAAGAGTTTATTGAGCCCCACACACGCACACACCTGTTCTTGTGTTTAGTTAATTAATTAAAAAAATGACTGAAGCAATTCAAAATATAATAGTGCACTTTCTTTTATAAATTGGAATTCACTGAGGCTGCTGGGCAAAAAAGTTAATTTCCCACCCTGCTGACATTCATCAGACTCAAAAAGATGATTATACACAAGAACAGCTCTGTAAAATAACCGTTTCTGGGATGGTATCAATATAATTTTCACTTCAACCGTCCCTTGATGGTGGAACGACCCGCCAAACCCCACCTGAGCAGCTGATTCTTTAGACACCTTCAATAAACATCTAAAGATGCATCTCTTTCACGAGCACTTGACCCAATCCTACTAATGCAAAAACTTTCTTCTTTTGATTATTATTTATATATACACAGGGCTGTTTCTGAAAATATGAGGACCCAAGCCAAATCCTACTTTTTTGACACAGAAAAACCCTGAAATTAGCCTAAAAAAGGAAATATACAACATATTCTCACCTTAACATGACAGCCGCTGAATTTAAAGGAATAGTTCACCCAAAAAATGAAAATTTGGTGATAATTTACTCATCCTCTGGCCATCAAAGCAGTATCTGAGTTTCTTTCTTCATCAAAACAGAATATAAGATTTTAGGATTTCATTTCAGGCCTTCTTCTTTAAACAATGCAAGTGAAAGTACTCCATTTGACAGTCCAAAATGTGTATTTAAGGTGCATCAAAATAATCCACACGACTCCAGTCGACAAATAAAGTTCTTCTGAACCCAAACAATAGATCATTTTTAGAAACAAAACAATACTTATATACTTTTTAAACAACAAATGTTCACAGTTATTATGTTTTTAAAAAATGTGTCCTCTCTGACAAAACCATTGGGGGAAAAAATACATTAATTCTTCTCAGATTTTCCTCTTTAGGCAGGTGAAAGTGAACATTTACAATGACAGTAAAACATGTTTTTAAATTGTCATGGCTCATGTAAAAAAACACACATTATACTTGTTGAACACACATTATAGTTTTGACATTTCTAACTTTACACAGATGATAACAAAAAAGCAGCAGTGATCACAAAGTGCATGACATCATCTTTATAACCTGATATGTGATTGTATTTCAGCAAAACTACAATGACAACATTGTCAAATTATCTTTCTTCATAAGAATGCCATACACTATACCCAGAAGAATGTTTGATTATATTTTTTTATTCAAGTAAAATGATGACATTGTACTCACTGTTTTGGGAGAAACTGATGAAAGAGTCGAAACAGTTGGTGGCCTTATGAATCCATGCACCAAAGGTGTGGATGTTGCAGTGTTTTCGTAACTTTGAAAACAAAATAACAGTTTCATTTTAAGCCGCAGCTGCTGTTAGCTACATGAGCTAAATACTAAATTACATTAACACCAACATATACAAACAAATCAAACTATGTATTTACCTGTCCAAAAGAAAAACAGCAAGCATGGCGTCATTTTTCAGACACTTTGAGTCCCGCAGTTTCCTCCAGCGTGGAAAAGCAACGTCAATGTTAATTCTGCTTTTAGCGCGCTTTTGATCCAGACGTTTTTTCGTTGTAGAAGTTTCTAACACAGTCTTTCTTTTGTTTCGTTTTACTGGTGGTTCAGGAGGAACATTAGCTAGCTGCGGTTCGCCTTCCATTTTCGCGCTCGCTCTGATGACGCGTGAATATCTGCGCTAACAAGTTGCGCGGCGGTATGCAAATATAGATTGACAGACAGGAAGGACATCCTATCATTACATTCGGAGCGAATGCAATGATTGGTCGTTCATTTTTTTTTGTCTATATATATATATATATTACATTTAGAACACTTAAATTATTGATTGTTATCAGGATGTGAAGAGACTTTAAACCAGTATAACAAAAAATGTTTCTGGAAAAGACTGCACACCCTAGCTTTAAACGAGGAAGCCTGAAATGAAATCCTAAAAATCTTAAATTCTGTTTTGATGAAGAAAGAAACTCTTTTCTTCTTCTCTAAACTTCTTTTCTGAAATTGTTTTACGTTCCGCCCGCAATGAATTGACCATGATTTTACTACAGTAACCATATTTTAACCCCAATATTTGAAATGACACCATAGGATCTGTAATAATACAGGAAAATGAAAACTGTGGTAATAAAAATCACAATTTTGTGGTTATTAAGGTTTTACTGTGGTAGTTTAACTATGGTATTTGTAGTAAAACAATAGTAACCACATGATTTACCATGGTTAATCTATAGTAAAACACGTTGTAGACAATAAATCATACTGTAGTAAAAACATGTTTTTTTATTGGTCTGAAACATGGTGTTATTAAAGTAATTTTGTAGGCTGTAGGAATCATAGTTTTGGTGGAAACTATGGTTTGGATACAGTATAATATGTTACCATGATTCTACTATAGATTAATTAACTACCATGGATAGTCTTGTGGTTACTAAAGTTTTACTAGAAATAAGATGGTTAATCTACAACAGTAATCACAGTTAAACTGTGGTAATTGCAGTAAAATCATAATAATGACAAAATTATATTTTTTTACACATAGTTTTATAGTTTCCCTGTATTACTGTGGTTTCACTCCAGATATCATGGTTAAAATAGGGTTACTGCTGTGAGTTCTGTTTATCGTGTCTATACCCTGTCTGGATATTACTCACCTGCTTTTTGCCACTCTGCTCAACTGGATTTACTCACAATGTTTACATCACTGTTTCAATCATCTGTTCAATAAACCCTGCTACTGAGTTCATATCTCTGCCTCCGTGAGTCTCTCTGTGACACCTATTAACTTTAAAATTAAAGCAGGTGTGTGTCAACAGAGCAGCGGCATTCGCTGACGCACTAGAGCTGCATATGCATTTTATAAATGTACTTATTAAACACAGCCTTTTGTGATTCACAGAGCTATCGCACGTCTTCAATCCGATCCAGGTATCGGATCGGTGCATCCCTAGCTGGTACACAGTACTGCATATCATGACAATTTAAAAAATGCCCATAACCATCATTCATCCTCATTATTAAATACTTGGTTAAGCCTCCTTTTGCACCTATTACAGCCACCTATTACAGCCACCAGCCACCAGTCTTTTTGGATGATTCTCTATCAATTTTGCACATCGTGATGGAGCAATATCAGCCCATTCCTCAAAATCACTCAATCTCTACTTAATCTCTAGTTGGGGATTGGTGATAGAAAGCAATTTTGAGGTCTCTACACCAATTAGAGGTCAGGACCTTGACTGGGCCACTCAAGGATATTTATTTTCTTCTTTTTAAGCCACTCCAGTGTTGCTGTCTTTGTGCTCTGGGTCATTGTCCAGCTGAAACACAAACCTCTTCCCAGTTTTACACTTTCTGGCAGAGGAAAGTAGGTTCTTATCCAAAAATATCAGTGTATTTTGCAGCATTCATCAACCAGTCAATCTTCACAAGCCTGCCAGTTCATGCTGATGAAAAGCACCACCCTAAACATGATGCTGCCACCAGCGTGTTCCACTGTGGATGGTGTTGTGTGGCTGATGTGTTAAGTCGGCTTTGCGCCACACATACGGTTTAGTGTTTGAGCCAGACAATTCCACTTTATTCTCATCAGACCACACGACCTTCTGCTACATCTTGTATCTTCCAAGTTAATTATTACGAAGTCATTATGGGCAAGCATGGGTTTTTTCCAGCCAAGGCTTCCTCCTAGCCACTCTCCCATACATCCCCTTTCAAAATAGAAGAAAAAAAATAGTATTGGACTTTTTTATTATTTGTCATGAGATACAATACTGTGTATCAGGTGGGGGGGCGTCTAACTTTAATATATTCTACATTTTGAATCTGACAAAAACTACTTTGAAAACTTTTTACAAAGCACTGTTTATTAGTTTTGTATTTTATTAGTCTGCATACTGGATTGAATTGTAAGTCGCTTTGGATAAAAGTGTCAGCTAAATGAATAAATGTAAATGTAAGTTAAAGGAATAGTTAAAAAAACTCTCATGATTGACTCACATTTAAGCCATTCTAGATGTGTACATCTTTCCTTCCTCAAAAGAACCGAAATGAAGATTTTTATAAGCACATTTCAGCTCTTTATGTCCATTCAATGCAAGTGAATGGGTGCCAGCTGTTTGACGGTCCAAAAGTCATATTTAGGCAGGATAAAAGTAACCCAAACGACTCCAGTAGATTCATCAATCAATTCTTCTGAAGTAAATCGATAGATTTGTGTAAAAAATAAAACAAAAATTAACTTAAAATAAAGCATGAACTTTGTTTACAAGAGGAACAAATGTCACACAAGAGTCAGGTCATTTCAAACAGAATCCCAGTGCACGTCCCTCCACAGGGAAAGGGGGGTGTACGTCATGCCGGGGGCTCCCCTGCCTGAGAGAACGAGGGAGGAATGTGGCAGGGCGGAGGGCGGAGCCGGGTCGTGATCATACACACCCGGTCCCTTATCAGACTAATCAAGCCTCCGAGAAGGATAAAGGTCGACTGCCCTTCCACAGACTGTAAAACAATTATTTAAAGGAGACCTATTATGCCCCTTTTTACAGGGTGTCATACAAGTCTCAGGTGTCCCCAGAATGTGTCTGAAGTTTCAGCTCAAAATACCCCACGGATCATTTATTATACCATGTTGTAAATGCCTCTTTTTGGATGGAATCAAAAACACGCTGTTTTCATGTGTGTCTTTTTAAATGCAAATGAGCTGCTACTCTCCGCCCCCTTCATAGCTCTGGTGAATACAATCAGAGACAATGCTAACTTTTGCTGCATTAGTCGTGGAATCAGCTGACAAGCACATTCAGAAAGGCAATTTGCAAACATTCAGAAAATATAACGTGCGATACATCTTCAGGATATAAAGCTGGAACACAAACAGTTGTTTCTGATCATGCTTGAGAATCACATTTTTTGAAAATCCTGCTTTATATTGACACTCATTCACAAAGCAGTCGGGTGTAAAATGATTTGCACAAACATACACACATTTTTGTATGTTTTGTGGCACATTTGCTTCAAAAACAAAACTTGTCCACCGCTTCTTCTGTGGCTCTGATGCCGGGAGTACATGAAGACTCTTATGTTCACCTTTACAGCAACAACAGAACACTTATGATGCTTACGAAGCCGAGACATTATTCTTCTCACTGTATCTGCTCCAGCGTGGAAAAAAATGGCAGACTGTGTGTAGATCACTCACGGGTGGATCTATGACAATAGGGTGGAGTCCGTCACCAGTCGTGGGCGGGGCCTGCCCTAAAGTGATGTCACTTTAGAGCAGAAATGAAAAATGGTCATTTTGACACACATTTTGGTTTATAGAAATATAAGAACGAGGAGTGGGTGGACTTTTAACATTGTAGGGGGGTTGTGGCGAAAGTAAGGAACTACATTGACCAAAATGCAATGTGGTTATTAGGAGAGGTTCGGAGATGGAAGGACATAGCGGGATTATTTAAGCAACAGGGGTGTGAAGTTAAGGGAGGAAGTTGAAAAACATAAAGTGTGAATGTGAGCTGGACAAATTCGAGTTGCTGTGGTTTTTAACAAGCCTGAGTTAATCTAGTGTCTAAGTTTTTCGCTGGCTGCACCGCGGAAGAGTGTTGGGATTACCGTTGTCGCGATTCCTGAAGGACACTCCATCAGCTGTGTTTGGGCTGTGCGTGAGCTGAATAAACATTGTTATGAGTTTCCATTACAATGCCGCCGAAAAGGACGAACTCGCTTGGAGATTGCGGTTTTTAAGTATTTCACTGCCTGCACTGTGAAAGAGGATCTGGATTGTCATTATTGCTATTCCTTGAAGACACTCGTTATCAGAATTGCCTAGGCTGAGCGGGAGCTGATCGTGGCAGAGCGTGTGAGTTACTGCTTTTCGTGTGGACTGTGTGACACAAAGCCAAGATACTGTGCGTCTGACTCCAGGTAGGACTGCTGAAACCATACACTGTTCACTCGCCCTAAAACCTATAAAAAAGACGCTACAAACAGAGATCACCCACACACACTTACCTCAACTAACGCATTACAAACGGAGATCACAAACACACACACACTTACCTAAAACTCGTGGTCATTTATGAACTATTAAAAGAGGTAAACGAATTGAACTATTTCTTTTATGTTATGTGAATTGAGCTACCACTTTATTTTTATTTGTGGACTTTAATACATGAAGTATTACCTGATGAAATTTTGTTAATACATTTATCACAGTGGTTGATGAAATGCTTTGTTGATTGCTCAAGATGATTATGTTTATTCATTATGATTGTGTGAACATCATGCTCTAAGTTTTGGAAATTGTGGTATGAGAATGATTTCTGTTTTGACTGAAGTACACTAAAATGCATTAGAAAGAAAAAAAAACCTAAAAGAGTTCTGCAATAGGACTTAAATAATTTATTTGATGTTAAAATGGTTTGGTAACTGTGTGTAGTTCTGTAACGAGTGGTATATTAATTTCATGATTACCACCGTCACAGGGTTGTGTGTTGTTTTTTGATGTAATCAACTTTATGCCACAAATGGAAAGAAACAACAACTTCAGCACATTGCTTTTGCAAAGATTCACATTTAGTGGGGTTCTGCTCACATCAGCACCTGATCATCTGGAACACAAGAACAACAATACAGTACATACATAAAATGTTCTCAAGATGCAAGTTGTACAACATCACACCACCAATACGGGCATGTAGTCTAATGATTGCAGGTGCTGCCATCTTCTGGTGGAGAGTCATCACAATAATTAGACAAGACTATACTGCATGAATTCTCTTATGACTTTTCAGGGAATTTAACTGAGTGAAACTCTTTTCACAGTGTGAGCACTTGTAAGGTTTTTCTCCAGTATGGATTCTCTCATGTGTATTCAGGGAACTCAATTGAGTGAAACTCTTTTCACAGTGTGAGCACTTGTAAGGTTTTTCTCCAGTATGAATTCTCTCATGTGTATTCAGGGAACTCAAATAAGTGAAACTCTTTTCACAGTGTGAGCACTTGTAAGGTTTTTCTCCAGTATGAATTCTCTCGTGTTTTTTCAGGTCTTGTGACTGAGTGAAACTCTTTCCACAGTGTGAGCGCTTGTAAGGTTTTTCTCCAGTATGAATTCTCTCGTGTTTTTTCAGGTAATCAAAATGAGTGAAACTCTTTCCACAGTGTGAGCACTTGTAAGGTTTTTCTCCAGTATGAATTCTCCTGTGTTTTTTTCAGGTAATCAAAATGAGTGAAACTCTTTCCACAGTGTGAGCACTTGTAAGGTTTTTCTCCAGTATGAATTCTCTCGTGTTTTTTCAGGTTATATGAATGAGTGAATCTCTTTCCACAGTGTGAGCACTTGAAAGGTTTTTCTCCAGTATGAATTCTCTCGTGTTTTTTCAGGTAATCAAAATGAGTGAAACTCTTTCCACAGTGTGAGCACTTGTAAGGTTTTTGTCCAGTATGAATTCTCATGTGTATATTAAGATCTTTATTACATGTTAAACTCTTTCCACACTGAGAGCAGATTAAAGATTTATTGGCTGCTTTTATTTTAGGCTTTGAGTCACTCAAAGATTTTTCTCCAATTTTGAAATCACGAGATTTCTCCTCCACTTCAATCAGTTCTTGACTTTCCTCTTTCACTTCCATCAGCTCTACAATGAACAAAAGTAAATTGACAAATCAGTTGAAGAGGGACAAATGTAAAAAAGAAATCACATTGAACCCTAATGCAATTTATGGCAGAATACAACAAAGATCAAGATGTTTTTTGCTGTGTAATTTATATATACGTATATATTTACTAGGGCTGTCAAATATCTATAAAATTACACAATTTAATTGGATAAATTACATGGTATATCAATTAACATGTGAGATATTAGATTATATGAGACATTGTACTTTTGCATAAGACTAACTGCTGAACAAGAGGTTTCTTTCTTTCTTGCTTTTATCTTTCTTTCTTGCTTCTCTTTCGTGGAAGAAACTATTCTGCTATTGTGTAGCCCACTATGTTAAACTAGGTCAACCCATATATGGTGAAGATACTATTCTGATAAATTCTATTGGTTTATACTGCTTTACTGAATGAAATACAAAGATGTGCTTCAACAAAAAATGACAAGAGAAGGAACTGATACACTCAGACTGAGACAAACTATTGATAGAGGGGCCAAAAAAAAAACAATCCTTACCAAGTAAACTACATGGTTTTCTTACACTTTTGGGGGCTCGTCCGGGATTTCTCCAGACAGGTAAGGTCAATCTATTTATATGACAATACTCCTGTCTGCAGAGACATCGAATTTTAACATAGATTCCATTTTTGCACTGTGTTAGGGTACCTCTTTTTCAAGAGACGTTTTGCCCTATTAGGAAAACAGGAAGGTAACACCTTATTTTACTAACACGGTAATACTGTGGTGTTGCAGTTCACTATACGTGATTCAACATTTTTTCAAAATGTTCTGCATCAATGTGCCCCTGGAAAGGGAGCTCTAGCTCTGGGAGATACAGAAAGGAGGTAGAATACCTCAGATTTACTGTTGCAGTTTAACATATCCTCACTAAGGTGGGAATAGGCCGGGATAAAGTCCTAGGGAAATAAGATTATAGTCTGCATCCGCGTTTGCAAATCTGATTAAGTTATGACATTTTTAGATTACAATATATATTTAAGCTCGGATACATACATGGGATGTGTGCATGGTTACAGTCACACCTCGATAGTTCAAATTGATAAAATGCAAGTACAACTTGGCACTCAAGTAATAACATTTCCATTAGATAAATAGAATAAAAAAAACGCTATTGGCATGGTTGTAGATCACAGGTCTCCTGGTTTTCACCACAATGCCAATACGCAATGAAGAACATGATAAAAGGATAGACGGCCTGAAAGGAATAAACACCTACTGATCCATTACAATTTCGAAGGGGAAAAAATACCACTGATTGTGACTCAGCCATCAAATTACACAAGTTGAATTACTTTTGAATTAACACTATTATACATAGGCATAATAGTACTGTACATGACCACAAATTGTGATTACGATCATAAAATTCATAATTGTAATTACGTTTAATTCTGCATACCACTGATGAAAATGTTAACTTTAATAACGTAAATTGTAGATGAATGTTTGTTACGGCCCCTAGGGTTGTCTAAGGGTATGAGGGGGTAACATTTTAATTGTAAACGGATTTAAGGTGTGTATTTGGGTTGGCAAATGACAAAAAGCAACCAGGCAAGTAAACAGTATAAAATGGTAATTTAATCAGAGTTGTACCACCGTAACAAAGTCAAGAATAACTGAATAAGGCGTTTACATGTTATGCAAAGAACATACTAATAACGAAACCAGAGGGAAAAAGGACATGAGTGGAGCAAAAGAAAAGAATCAAAACAAAACAATTCTAACTTATTTTTATAGCCCTCTAAACTCAATAAATTGTTAGATCAAACAAAACACAACAAAGAAAATAAAACAGGTCATCAGCGTTGGAAACGCCAATGTCTAAACTATTCTAACTGCTCTCAAAAAAAACACCAAAAGTACAGGGGTTGGCACTCACTCCTAACCTAAGGTGTCTAATACAAAAATCAGTCTACGTGGTGCAAGGTGTATGTCACGTGACATTTTACCTGTCCACTTTTCCACTCTGGTTAGATGAGCAGAGAGTTATATAAATAATGATGATGATGATGAAAAAGTCACATAACCACGAATGGGTAACGAGTATCTTTGTCAATATTCATAAAGAATGTACAAGGTCACAAAAAACCAGAGACAATACACAAATATCAGCAGCTAACAAGTAAAGCTGTCATCAAATGAAAAAGCTCCCAACACATGGATTCAAACAGCTTTTAAAATGAAGGAAGGGCCATCCATTGGTGGAGAGTGGAGATGATGTCATCAGGGTAATTGAGATTGACAGCCCAGATAACCAAAAACAGCAACCTAATCAGATTGTGTAAAAAGAGAGGGAAACAGAGAACACAAAACAAGCATGCATACACATACATGCATAGGGATGTAACACCCCTAACCTTAAGAACAAACATATATGTTTTGTTCACAAAAATCAAACATTACATAATTATACTCTAGAAAGAGCATCCGCAATAACATTATCTGCTCCTTTCTTATGTTTAATTTCTAAGTTATAACTCTGTACAATCAGAGACCACCGCATCAAGCGCTGATTCGGATTACACATACGGGACAAGAAGACCAAGGCGTTATGATCAGTATAAACAATAAGTGGGAGATTACTGGAACCGACATAAACCTCAAAATGCTGTAAAGAGAGCAACAGAGCCAAAGCTTCTTTCTCAATGGTAGAATAATTCAGTTGGTGCTTGTTAAATTTGCGGGAGAAATAACAAACAGGGTGTTCTATTCCATTCCCATCCTCCTGGAGTAGAACAGCACCGGCTCCCACAGCACTGGCATCAACTTCCAATTTGAAAAGGTAAAGTGCAGTCTGGAGCAGTGAGAACAGGAGTGTCACACAAAAGGGCTTTCGCACTGTCAAAAGCATGTTGACACTCTGGGGACCAAATATAAGGTTTAGATGGACTCAATAATGTTGTGAGGGGATGAACGACAGTAGAGAAGTTCCTACAAAAACTACGATAATACCCAGCCATCCCTAGGAATCTACGCAGTTCTCTGCGGGTAGTAGGAGCTGGAAAATCAACAATAGCGGTTACTTTAGCTTCCACAGGCCGAACTTGACCGTGACCAACTTCCTTACCAAGATATGTTACAGTAGCTTGCCCAAACTCACATTTTGCTAAATCGAGTGTTAGAGAAGCTGCTGCAAATCTTTCAAACACCATTCTCAAAAGACACATGTTCATCCCATTCTGATGAATATACAACCACATCATCTAAATATGCACTGCAGTTGGGTACTCCTGCTAATACGATATTTATGAGACGTTGAAATGTTGCAGGAGCATTTCGCAGCCCAAAAGCCATGGTATTATATTGAAGGAAATTATCTGGTGTTACAAACGCTGAGATTTCAGAAGCACGGGCAGTGAGTGGAACCTGCCAGTACCCCTTTAATAAATCCAACTTACAAAATGTGCTGGACCCACCTTGTCTATACAATCTTCCATGCGGGGTAAAGGATAACTATCGGGCACTGTTTAACTTTACGATAATCAGTGCAGAATCTGAATGTTCCGTCAGGTTTGGGAACAAGCAAGCATGGAGAACTCCAAGGACTACAACTGCTTTTGGCTAGTCCATTTTCCAGTAAGTAACTTACCTCTTGTTTTATAAGAGCCCTCTTTTCGACATTAACACAATAAGCATGTTGCTTAATAGGACTGGCACTATTTACATTAATGTCATGGTGCAAAACAGAGGTTTGGGTAGGAACATCACTGTGAAGCAGCATTACGCAGCACTACACCATCCTCGTCAACACACGAAATTCCAGGAGAAAATGCTGCATCCGAGGTTACAGCCACAGAAGAAATAACAGGCATTGCAGTCTGTCCTGTAATTCCTACTGGAGCTTCCCCTCTAGTATGATATGCCTTTAACATATTGAGATGGCAAACTCGAGTCTGGCGTTTCCTATCCGGAGTACGAATGACATAATCCGTATCACTCATTTTCTTTGTAACAACATAAGGGCCAAAGAAACGAGCGGATAGAGCAGACCCTGGAACAGGCAACAGCACAAGCACTTTATCACCAGGCAGAAAAGATCGAGCAACCGCTTTCCGATCAAACCAGGCTTTCATTCCGGTCTGTGCAGCAGCTAGAGACTCTTTTGCAAGAGAACAGGCAGTATGTAATCGGTCTCGAAACTTACTAACATACTCCAACACATTAGTTTCAGGTTTTGAATCCACCTCTAACATCTGTTCTTTTAGGAGTTTTAAAGGCCCCCTAACACTATGATCAAACACAAGTTCTGCTGGACTAAACCCTATAGATTCTTGTACTGTTTCACGCACAGCAAACAGAACCAAGGGAACTCCATCCCAATCCCTACCTGTCTCCAGACAGTACTTGCGCAACATCGATTTCAGAGTCTGATGAAACCGTTCCAGGGCGCCCTGACTTTCGGGATGGTACGCACTGGCAACTCGATTTATGGAGAGAGAGATTTCATTACCTGTACAAACAATTTTGACAAAAAATTTGTACCTTGATCTGTCTGTATAGTCTTAGACAGTCCAAATGTGGAGAAGAACTTAACCAGCGCTTTAATAATAACAGATGCAGTGATTTTTCGTAAAGGAATTGCCCCAGGAAATCTAGTAGCCACACACATCATCGTAAGCAAAAACTGATTTCCCGATCTGGCCTTAGGCAACGGACCAACACAATCCACTATTGTGTGTTCAAAAGGTTCTCCCAACACCGGAATAGGAGAGAGTGGTGCAGGAGGAATCCCCTGATTTGGCTTCCCTACGAATTGGCAGGTATGACAAGTACGACAGTACTGGGCGACATCTTTTTTCAACCCTGGTCAAAAGAAATGCCTCAATATCCTATAGTAGGTCTTGGTAACCCCCAAATGACCAGATAGCTGATGATCATGGGCAAAACATAACACATGTTGACGATAAGAGGAAGGAACAACAATCTGGTAAACAACATTCCAGTCCCACTCTTGATCAGTGTTGGCACACCACTTTCTCATCAGCAAGTCATTTTCAATAAAGAAAGCAGTTTTCTTATGTCTTGCAACATCTGGAGAGACCACAGAAGCAAAGGATTTTGTAAGGGACGAATCTTCTTTCTGGGCAACAATAACCTGCACACGAGTAACTGAAAGCTTCAGGGAGTCAGTGTCTGATTTTTCTGATTGTGACTTCGGAAGCAAAACACTTTCTGAGTGAGTGTTATTAGTAAAATCATGTGCAAATATTGAGTCTGACAAACTTACTACATCACCCCCTTTTCGTGACTGAGCACGTGTGACTGCGCATGCAGAAAAAACATCGGAGTATGTGCTAGACAGTTCTGTTGAATCACAAAATGCCTCCGGTTTGTCAAGGACTTCTAACAATGTCATCACTTTTCCACCTGCAAGGTCATTCCCAAGAATGAAATCTACTCCCTTTACGGGAAGTCCTGGCCTTACGGCAACTTTCACATATCCGGTTACTAGTTCACTTTGTAGATGTATACAATGCAATGGCACTTTTATGAACCCCATTTCAATTCCCTGCACTATTACACTAGAACTAGAGGTCGACCGATATTGTTTTTTTCAGGCCGATGCAGATGCCGATCTTTTGAAATCCGGGTCAGCCGATGGCCGATTAATGCTGCCGATTTATTTTGGCCGATATGTGCTTGTTTTTAACCTCTTATTTGAACCTTTTATTTGAAAGATAAAACGTAACACAAATAATTACTTAAGATAGACAAAATTTCTCAACAAAAACATTTATTGAACACTTGAACAATCTGCCCTTGTACACTTAAATTAAAAATGTATAATATAAAAGCATATTGTATAAAGAGTAATCCATGGAACAGGCAAAAAATACAGAAAGCCAAGAGACATGAAACCAGGGAAAACGCTCGGAAATGCAGTGCAGAAGAAAATAAACTGTCAAATAAACTTTTCAATGAAAAAATAAAGTTTAGTGCACTAGAGAACAATAAAATAAATTAACAATAGTAGTGCTGACACACATTAGCAACATTTCTTTGTTTTAGGTTTGAATAAAAATGTATACAGTAAGTAACAAGTGAACACAATAAATCTTAATCACAATAAAACAGTCTTGAAGTTACTAAGTGAATAGAAATTTTTAGTGCACTTGACTTAGCAGCGCCATCTCCTTGTTTCTGAGGGAAGGAAGATTTGTAAACAACAATACAAAAAGGAATGTGCATAATATTATATTTAGTTTTAATCCAACTTCCAGACCCTGAGTCTTCTTCAGCCCACCCATTCTCCACTGAAAGTTCTTAGGCTAATACTCCCAGTTTAAGAGCTGCAGGTTGTAGTGCAGGAAACCCAACTGCTCTGCATGTTCCCCCGTGAGCCCGCTCCTCTTCTTTTCATTGATAATCCCAATCTCACTGAATATTCTCTCGCTGGGAATAGAGGATGGCGGTGGACAGAGGAATTGTCTTGCAAGTGGTGCAAGAAGGTATAGGCGGGATGCATTCTGTTTCCACCATTCTAGTGGCAGACCAGTCTGTCTGTCAATCAGTGGCTCTCGGAGGTACTGATCCAGCTGCTCAGTGATGTGTTGCTCATTTTCTTCAGCAGGAGTTCCACCATGTGCCCCCAAAATGTTTGCGTACATCTGTTCAAGAAGACCAGAGGGACCGGGTTGTTCTTCCTCTTCCTCCAGCCGTCTCCGTTTCGGATCTGATTCTTGGACTCCAGTGGTGGCTGTTTTGCACTGTTCAGACACGATGGCGTTCTCTTCTTTCACCCATTCTTTGGCCTTATTCAGTGTCTCCACTGCAAAGATCTGACCCTTATAGCGAGGATCCAGCAGCGTCGCCAACACCAAACATCTGTTCTCCTCCATCTTTGAAAATCTCCTCTCCAAGCTTTGAAACATGGTTTCCCTGAGTGTTTTGATACCACTCGTAGTGGGACCCTCTGCCTGAAGCACCATCTTCAGCACAGCAATGCTGGGAATGATGCAGGAGATGGACGCCTCTGCCTTACTCATCTCAAAAGTGACTTCCTCAATGGGGCCCAGTGTCTCGATCAAATTTGAGATGAGGGCCCACTGGTCTGCAGTTGGGGTTGTAAACTTTCCATGTTCTCCTGCATATATGTTCAGAGCACGCTTCTGCTCCAGCATCCTCTGCAACAGGTGTAACGTGGAGTTCCAACGGGTGGGAACAGCCTGAATTATGCTGTGCCAGGGGAGGTCAAGTTCTTCTTGAATGTCACCCAGACGCTG
Organism: Xyrauchen texanus; assembly: GCF_025860055.1. Classification (NCBI taxonomy): domain Eukaryota; kingdom Metazoa; phylum Chordata; class Actinopteri; order Cypriniformes; family Catostomidae; genus Xyrauchen; species Xyrauchen texanus. Next base: position 4,704,880 of record NC_068300.1, read on the forward strand.
TTTTGAGAGCACAGAGTGGCTGAAGTGTGTAGCACATGTATTTAACTTGGCAATAACATCCAACACTGCTCTCTGACTGCTGCCCTCATTTACCACAAGTTGTAATGTGTGTGCACTGCAGCTGAGATCTGGTATTTCTGCCAATCTGAGGCCTTTAATCATATTAGCACCACTGTCTCGGAGCACAAGCACAACTCTGTTGTGGGTGATGTCCCAATGTTTCAGCATGCTAAGGAGTACCTTGCTGATGTATTCTCCAGTGTGGGAGCCAGACATGGCCTTAACATTTAGTACCACTTGTTTTCTTTCCCAGTCACTATTAATGAAATGGCATGTTAGACTCATCAATGACTCTGTCTCCCCAGACCAACAGTCTGTCGTGAACGACAAATGAGGGCCAGCATTCTCTGAGGTGATCAGTGTTTTGATTTTCCTCTCCACACCTTTCATTATGTTTCCAAAAATGTCTGTGCGGTAGTATTTTTCAGTCTTGAGGCTAAACCGGGGTTCCGGGTGTTGCAATAAACGGCGAAAACCAACATCCGAGACCACTGTAAATGGCTGGTTGTCTGTAGCAATCATTTCAAGTATTTGTGTATCAATCTTTTTTGACCTCTGGTCAGAATTTTGCCATTTTCTTTGCAAATCGAATATTTGTGCTACAGTAGGCTGACTGAGATTGGCGGAAGCAGCAGCCGCTGCATCTTTTTCTTTTACTGCCTCTTTGTAATCCTGGAGGTGGTTTGCCTTCAGGTGATTCCACATGTTTGTAGTATTTTTACTTTTGCCTTTCTCAGCCCCCATGCTTACAGTCTTGCCGCATATATTGCATTTGGCCTTCCCTGGTGTTGGCTGGGTGAAGCGCTGCCATAAGTGGGTTGTTTTCTTTTCAGCCATCAGACTGTATTGACTAAAAAAAGGGACAAATACAAGGTTATGTTAGTATTTTTTGTATAGTATCTTGACGTCATCTTCGAGTCATTTTATAGATAGGTATAGATATAAAATAAAAAAAAATGTTTCATGATTCAGCTAATAATTCAGTGCATTGTAAATAATACAAGGCTAAAAACGTTTCTACCCTCTTCCCAAACACTGTCCTGAAACATGTATTTTTGGTTTGTTTGTTTTGTTTGTTGATATGGTCATATGGTCAAAATTGAATGATTTAATAATATAGTAATAACTATAACAATAACGTATTTCACTGCTAAATTGCTGCTGAATGAAAAAAAACAACCACCAGATGGGAAAATGGGATTTTACAATAACTTTAATTATATATATATATATATATATATATATATATATATATATATATATATATATATATATATATAATTAAATAAAGATAAACAAAAGATAAACAATTACACAAAGATAAACATTATATAGGCACAGTGATTTAATTTCAGGAAGGTCTACTAACATTACTGTTCAGGTGTGGTCTAAAAAGAAATCTAATAAAGTAATCAACTGTAAAATAACACTGCATAGTTTATCATAGATAGATTAATGCTTATTAATGCATAAGTTATTCATTCAAGAGCTGTAAGTGATTTTCTCTTTGCCTTTTGTTGTTTGATTCGCAGTAATGGCTCAATCGTCAACATGTTCATTAGACCGCTTCCCCTTTAAGACAGAGTCTAATAGGCTTCTGATGCAGCATATTTTCTCCCAACTATTTCCACAACTACGTCCATTTAAGACATAAACTGTGTTTAAGTGAATCTCCAAGCCGGTCGTTTTAACATATTTTTGTGTATAGTTGATCGTTTAGACGCGCACATGAAACCCAAAGTAGCCTATACTTTGCTTGTCTAGTTGCGGTGTGTTTCGAACCGCGCGCCGCCTTGGGAACGGTAGGTAGCCTATCTCTTGCGCTCTTTTTATTATTAAAATGCGTCCCGCAATTCAGCAACAGTAGCTAGACTGCATTTTACAACAATCACCGATCGTGCTGATTCTGACGTTAAGTTTGAGTTTTAGGGAGAAATGTCAGTGCACCGCTGTTAAGGGAAGAGTTGTGCTTGACAGAATGCGGCTTATGTATAAATATTATTTTTATAATCTTTGGAAGGCGATATCTAAAATAAAATCAGACTAATATCATAGATATAAACCAGGCTAGGTTTGAATGTTTAGTTCTGTCACTCATTAAGCAGGTCTCGTGTTGTGCTCGCTGTAGCAACGTGTGAGGGAGATCTCTACCTCTTCTCTCTCTCTGACTGCTAATAGCTAAATTGCATCACAGACAAATGGTTTCATATTATTATACATAGAAATTGCTGGCGAGATAAAATAACTTTCTCTTTATAGCAATAACACATGTATTTTCTTAATTTCTCCAGTACCGACAGAACCGATAACGTCCGAGCTTACCAAAGCCACTCCTTCAATAGCATATAGCGCGTTGGTATCTTTTTTATTACTTATTTCTCTGCATTGAGTGACAACCCTCTCAAATATAAGACACACAAACAGAACAAATAAAAGTCTCAGATTCACTGTCTGTAATTGCAAAATTCTTGCTTACTTATTGTGACATGATAGCAACCCTTCTTCTGTGATAATGCAACTTCAACTACACTATCAATATCCAAAGTAGCCGAACGTCATGTCAACTATCGCATTTGTCACGTTTTTTCTTGAAGTTGGCAGTAACATATCAAAAGTTTTTAATTAAATATAAAGGAGTTATACAAATTTAATCCTTACCGTTTTCTCCAAGGAACGTAGCTCCTTCCTTCCCTCTGCTCACTCTGCTGGAAAATGACTCTAGGGGCAGCGTGCATCAAACACGTGTTCCACAACAACACTAGGCTGCCCACAGATGTGCCTGCCTAATAATCGGCTTGATATACTTGGATATTGGCCGATGCCGATTAAGATAAAAAAGGCAAAAAAAATCGGCCGATTAATCGGCCGGCCGATTAATTGGTCGACCTCTAACTAGAACCGCATGAAGTTTCATTAGACAAGGGTAACGCATCAGCCGCAATGAATGACTGTGCCGCGCCCGTGTCTCTAAGCATCTGAACCTCTTTTTGATCTTCCGGTTTTCCAGTTAACGAGACTAACCCTTTCAAAAGAAAAGGATGATAAATGGCAGGAATCACCTCACTAGTACGAGGTATTACTAAACCAACGCCCTTGCTTTGCGGTTGGTGTTTGCATTTTAAAGTAGTACAATCTGCTATGACATGTCTCTGTTTGTGACAATAGAAACATTCCCGAACTTCTTTAGGACGGGGAACACTGGACTTAGGATGAGTAAACTGTGACTGAGAAGAAACAGCTAGAGACTTCTCTGCATGTGTCGAAGTGAAAACATTTTTATGTGTTAACACAAACTCGTCAGATAATACTGCTGCTTGTGACAACGAGGTTACCTTTTGCTCATTAAGATAAACCACCACACGCTCAGGCAAACACACTTTAAATTCTTCTAGCAATACTAACTCCCTTAATGACTCGTAACCGTCAGCTTTACTTGAAGTACACCATTTATCAAATAAAATCCCTTTCTCCCTTGCGAACTCCACATAAGTCTGGTTGGCATTTTTTTATGACTTCTAAACTTCTGTCGGTACGCCTCGGGGACCAGCTTATAAGCACAGAGAATAGCGGATTTCACTGACTCATATTTCAAACTCTCCTCCAAAGAGAGAGTAGAACATACCTCTTGAGCTTTTCCTATTAATTTGCACTGTAGCAAAAGAGACCAAACATCCCTTGGCCAATGAAGGGCTGAAGCGATGCGCTCAAACGCACTAAAATATGAATCTACCTCTGATTCTCTAAACTGCGGCACCAATGCAATATGTTTGCTAACATCAAATGTGACAGAAGACAAATCACCTAACGGAGGTACATTAGATACCTGACCCCGGCTATGTTGTACAACGGAGCCAGCAACAACCTTCTCTGCCTCTAACTCAAGCTGTCGCAATTTCACCTGCTTATCAGCTTCAATCTCCAGCCTGCGTATTTCTAAACGTAGCTCTAATTCGGCCTGGTGCGTCCGAGTTTTTTCCTGTGCCTCATACTGTAAACGAGCAAGGCGGACTTTCAAGTGTGCCCCTTCTCGTGACCCAGTAGAAACAGGAGAAAATGGTTCAAAGGGCGGAAAGCCGGCCTTGGCCTCAGCCTCGGCACCTGCTCTAACCTCCCGTTTTTCCACATCATCCCTAAAACTGGAATGATCAATGACAGCACCAGGTAGCTCTACATCTCTGCCAGTCTCCTCACCACTAGCTCCAAATAAAAAGAGAACATTAAGGTCTACTAACCTACTGCTCTTAATGTCTTTCTTAAGAGCCTGCCTCCCAATCTGAATGTGATAGTGTTCTGCTATCATCAACAGATCCTGTTTCCTACATAGATCTATCTGTTCTTCAGAGGGACTACTAATAAAGCTTTGTAAATTGAACAGCGCAATTACTGTTAATAAACAATCCACACTAGAACACCGCCTCACATAGACATGCTTCTAACACAACACTAGAGCAACTAAATGGCAATTTACCACCAACACACACAAAAACCCTTCCAGGACATGAGTCTTCAAAATAGAGATCTATATATTTATTTGAAAGATCCTGGACGAGCCCCCAAAAATGTTACGACCCCTAGGGTTGTCTAAGGGTATGAGGGGGTAACATTTTAATTGTAAACTGATTAAAGGTGTGTATTTGGGTTGGCAAATGACAAAAAGCAACCAGGCAAGTAAACAGTATAAAATGGTAATTTAATCGGAGTTGTACCACCGTAACAAAAAGTCAAGGATAACTGAATAAGGCGTTTACATGTTATGCAAAGAACATACTAATAACGAAACCAGAGGGAAAAAGGACATGAGTGGAGCCAAAGAAAAGAATCAAAACAAAACAATTCTAACTTATTTTTATAGCCCTCTAAACTCAATAAATTGTTAGATCAAACAAAACACAAGAAAGAAAATAAAACAGGTCATCAGCATTGGAAACGCCAAAGTCTAAACTATTCTAACTGCTCTCAAAAAAAAAAAAAACACCAAAAGTACAGGGGTTGGCACTCACTCCTAACCTAAGGTGTCTAATACAAAAATCAGTCTACGTGGTGCAAGGTGTATGTCACGTGACTTACCTGTCCACTTTTCCACTCTGGTTAGATGAGCAGAGAGTTATATAAATAATAATGATGATGATGACAAAGTCACATAACCACGAATGGGTAACGAGTAGGGATGTCCCGATCCGATACCTAGATCGGTATCGGCTTCGATACTGACGTTTTTAGACGGATCGGGTATCGGTCTGACGAGCCCGACCCAAATCCGATACTCTGTGTTAGTCATGTTCGTTACTGTCAAGCTTAAAAAATGACATAAAAGAACTGTTAAAACACCATAGAAGACACGCGATAGCTCTGTGAATTGCAATAAGCTGAGTTTAATAAGTAAACATATAAATGCACGCGCAGCTTCAGCCCGTTAGTGAATGGTGCTTCGGCGCGCGCGCGCGGCTATTTATAGCCTTCACACGTGCACAATATTTGAGCGCTACAAACGAACATCTCAGATGTAGATGCTCAGCAGTTCGGTTCACTTATAATATGGACTTAGAACGGCACTGGAGGTGCATTTAACCAGAATTTAGGCTAAATAAGAAGCGAATTAAACTGTGAATAAAAAGGGTGAGGGTTTAAAATTTAAAGCTGTCATGGAGAGACAGCTTAAGCAGAGTGGCAAAACAGCATGTAAGTAATATCCAGACAGTGTATAGACACGATGAAAGAGATAACTTACAACAATTTTATGATACTTGCAGGCAATAATGAAGACACATGTTTGCCATATATTTCTGAGACTCTAGAACTTTCTACTATCGATGAGAACAGGCACAGAGTGTGAAATTGAAAGTGAGAGAGAGAGAGTGAGGGTGAGAATACGGGGTATTTATGCAGTCATTGATTAGCCACTAATGATATGCAGGTGCGTGTAATCAGAACTCAGGGAGTGCCAGTATCCAGTAGGCTATGCTAGTTAATAATAAAGTGTTTCTTAATAAGCTATACATTTATATTGAAATAATGTGAAGTTAAAGGTTTGTGTTTCTTTACATATTAAAGAGTACACCCAATTATTTCCACACAATAATGTAAAGATATTATAAACAGATTATGCAAAAAAACAACACTGGTATCGGATCGGGATCGGCCAATACTGAGATTTCCGTTATCGGAATCGGAAGTGGAAAAAGTGGTATCGGGACATCCCTAGTAACGAGTATCTTTGTCAATATTCATAAAGAATGTACAAGGTCACAAAGAACCAGAGACAATACACAAATATCAGCAGCTAACAAGTAAAGCTGTCATCAAATGAAAAAGCTCCCAACACATGGATTCAAACAGCTTTTAAAATGAAGGAAGGGCCATCCATTGGTGGAGAGTGGAGATGATGTCATCAGGGTAATTGAGATTGACAGCCCAGATAACCAATAACAGCAACCTAATCAGAGTGTGCAAAAAGAGAGGGAAACAGAGAAGAGAACACAAAACAAGCATGCATACACATGCATGCATGCATGCATGCATAGGGATGTAGGCCTAACAATGTTAAAGTATCTTTAGTCTCTGTGTAAACTTAAGTGCTTCAGAGTTTCATGCAAAAAGATCAAAAGCGAGCAGTGCGAGACCAACTAGGCTGGGAAAGCAGAAATACCTGGCCCAATTGATCCCAATCAAGTAAAATGGGATATTTGATCAATTAAAACTGTGACATTTTGAAAATATAAAGATATGGGATCTGACATAAGCTGTCCACTTCCTGATGAAACTCCAAAACAATGGATGTTTCGTAATAACCAAGGATACAATACTGAACCGTATATTGTGCCCAGTGCCCAGACAAAAATGCAGTTAGATCCATATCCAAGAGATGGTTCATGGGCGGCACAATGGGATAACAAATATATGAAAGAGTCACATGATGTACAAAAAATAAATCAAATTAAACCAGTCTGGGACCAAGGGCAAGTTCCACAAACAGGCCGCCATTGTGTACAGCCCTAATAGCAAAAGTACACCGCCGCCACAGTCATACGAATTCACCGCGAGAGCTCTTAGTGCAACAACACCATACACCCCCCTGTAATATCGCAAGCACAAACGATAAAATAGAAACAGCCGTGACAAAGGAAAACGCTGTAGCTGCATTTCCTTTTATCCAGTGCACAGACAGATATAAAAGCATTCCACTATGACAGAGGAACTAGCAATATGCAAAGAATTACCTGACCCAGTTAAGTATCCTCTACAATGCGTGAATGTTTAAAAGAAACTGACGACTTAGTCATTTGACTGGACGTTATTATAGATTCATACTGTCCAAAACCTTACCTCCAGAAATAACTGAACTGATATGAATTGATAAAGTGCCTTTGTTGGATACAAAATTTTATCAGCCACAAATAGAGGAAGGAAGAACCAGGTCAGGTAGAGACTTTAAAGGAACCAACATAGACTGGGCAGAGACAAGGACGCTTTGCCGATATTTTTTAAAGACCTCCTCACATTCCTGCAAAGTATGGCAGCATCTAGACAAGATATTCATTTAACCAGAATCTCCATTCTGCTTATTAGGTTGTGATCTGATGCATAAAATTGGGGTATAAAAAAAAACTCCTGTATTCCCTGTACACACATGACTGTGTGGCAACACATAGCCTTTCACCCATAGCCTTTTGTGACAACACAAGACTTCCACCCACTGTTTTTTTATTTTTTATAAATCAAATCACTTTGTCACACTACCATGTACACAAGTGCAACAGTAGGTGAATGTCTGGTGTGCAGTTTCAAGCAACATAGCAGTCATGACAGCAACAAGACATATAACAATTTACAATAAACAACAGATTTACACAACACAATTTACATACAAAGTGCAAGACATCTCTGTTTTAAATTATAATATGATATAAGTTTAAGTCTTTTGAACTAATAATGCTTAATGTGACAATCAAATATAAATAAAAAAAACTCTGTCGTCTTTTGCACTTGCTACAGTATATAGATCACCTGGGCCTTATTCTGATTTCCTTGGTGAATTGGATCATTTTATATCAGATATTGTAGTTGCTGTATATAGAGCTTTAATTGTTGGTGACTTCAACATTCACATAGATAATGAAAATGACTGATTGGGATTAGCATTTATCAATATTCTCAACTCTCTGTGAGTCACACAAATTGTAACAGGACCAACTCATCACAATAATCACACGCTAGATTTAATTCTGTCATAAGGAGTTGATGTTGATACAATAGAAATTCTGCAGCAGAGCGATGACATCTCGGATCATTACCTCGTCTCTTGTATGCTGTGATCAGCTAATGTTACTCAATCTACACCATGCTATAGTTCAGGTAGAACTATTCTTTCGACCACTAAAGATAGTTTCACTAATAATCTTCCAGATCCATCTCAAACACTCAATAAACCCCAAAGCCCAAAAGAACTTGATGAAATAACAGAATATATAAATACAGTCATCTCTAGCACTCTTGATAGTGTTGCCCTCCTTCGATTCAAGAAAATTAAAGAAATAAGCTCTTCACCATGGTACAATGATCACACTCCTGCTCAAGAGAGCAGCTCAGAAAATGGAGTGCATGTGGAAGAATACAAAATTAGAAGTATTTCGTGGTGCATGGAAGGTTAGTGTCTGTAGCTACAGACAGGCACTAAAAGCTGCCAGGTCAACATATTTTAGAAAACTCATAGAAAATAACCAAAACAATCCAAGGTGTTTATTCAGTACTGTGGCTAAATTGGTTAGGAGTAAAGCCTCAACAGAACCAGCTATTACATCACAGCACAAGAGTAATGACTTCATGAGTTTCTTTTCTGATAAAATTGAAACAATCCGAAATAAAATTGGAATTATGCAATCATCTGTCATAGCACCTCAGAAAACAGTGCCTTGTAATTTCTCACGTGCAACTTCAATCTTTCGCTGTCATAGTTCAGGAAGAGCTAACAAAACTTATCGAAACATCAAAAGCCACAACATGTTTGTTAGATCCAATACCAACTACGATCTTAAGAGGTATTTCAGAACCTCTTCTTAATATTATTAACTCCTCTGTATCCTTAGGACATTTCCTAAGAAGCTTTAAAATGGCAGTTATCAAACCGCTTATTGAGAAGCCACAACTTGATCCTGGAGAACTGGCTAATTATAGACAGATTTCAAATCTCCCGTTTATGTCAAAATTTCTAGATAAGGTAGTACCATCCCAACTATGATAATTTCTACAGAGAAATAGTAAATATGAACAATTTCAGTCAGGATTTAGTCCCCATAACTGTTAAGTAACTACAATTAGCAAAATTACAAATGACTTGGCTCTTATCATCTGATTGCAGCTGCATTTCACTTCTAGTGCTTTTAGATCTTAGTGCTGCATTCGACACGATAGATCACGACATTCTCTTAAATTATGTTGCATTTGTGGACTTGCATTAGCATTGTTTAGGTCCTATTTAGCAGACTGCTACTACTTTGTCTACGTAAATGAGGAAATGTCAAACCAAACAAAAGTATGGAGTGCCACAGGGATCAGTTTTAGGGGCTCTGCTTTTCTCCTTGTATTTGCTTCCCCTGGGAGATATTAACAGGAATAGTAGAATAAGTTTCCAATGTTAAGCTGATGATACCACATATTATATTTTTTCAAAACCTGACGAAATTTCACAATTCTCCAAATTAGCAGTGTATCATCGAAATAAAAGACAGGATGGCCAGACACTTCCGTCTACTCGATTTCCGACAAAAGCCTCTAAAAACAAGCCGCTAAAATATAATTTGACTCAATGAATGTACTGTTACATCGTGTTCAACAGCGAAGAACTTCTGTGTTATATTTGATACCAATCTGTCCTTTGAAGATCAAATTACTAATGTTTGCAGAACAGCATTCTTCCACCTAAGAAATATTGCTACATTAAGGCACATGCTCTGTGCTGCTGATGCCGAAAAACGAATTAATGCGTTCATGACCTCAAGACTAGATTATTGTAATGCATTACTGGGAGGATGTATGAAATATGATCATATTAGCCCCATTTTATCATCGTTACATTGGCTACCTGTAAAATCTTGCATTCATTAAAAAATTCTGTTAACTACGTACAAAGCTTTGAATGGTCTAGCTCCACAGTATTAAGTGACCTACCATACTATATTCCATCATGTTCATTATGATCACCAAAATCTGGCCTGTTAATAGTTCCAAGAATATCAAAATCCACAAAAGGAGGAAGATCCTTTTCATATTTAGCTCCTAAACTATGGAATAGCCTCCCTAACACTGTAAGATGAGATGCAGACACACTCACTCAGTTTAAGTCTAGACTAAAGACTCATCTATTTAGCCAGGCGTACACCTAATTTATCCTTCAACTCACAATTAGGTTGCTTTAGATAGGTCTGCAGAAACCAGAAACATTTATCATGATCCATAACTTTGCAATAAATTGAATGGCATCTATGCTAACATTATTTTATTTCTTTCCCTGTCTCAACCTTGACTCCTTGACTCCTATCCTGATGTCACCAGAACCGGCTGGATCCAGCTCCATTCCTGCTTGGTGTTGGACTCCACTTCTACATATCTCAGTGATGACAACGAATAGCAGCCGGTGTCAGACCAACATAACTTCAGTCTATTACGATGGACTTTAATTGAACTGATGCCAACTCCAACCATAAGACATGGGATACTTCATATGCCATTTCCTGAACCTTAGATTTCCAACAAAAATCTATGCATCACCGGTATAACTTTATTTTTCTATTTTATGGTTGACATTTCTTTGAAATTGCAAAAAATAAAAAAACATTTGAGAACAAATTAATGCGACTTTTGAGTGATGTAGCCGTCTTTCTTGAAACAGATTCTGACATGACGGTCAATTGTCAAAAATATTTAAAACATTACATGAAGGAACATACCTGAAGAAATAAAAACATCATCTCTCTGTTGTTCTTCTGCTGTGTTTTCTCCTCTCATTTTCATCAGATTCCTGCAGTCCAGCAGCTTTACTGAACACATCTTCATCTTCACTAGTGTCTGCAGTATCTGCTGTTCTTCAGCATTACAGACAGAAGTCAGACACTCTGTGGAGGTTTGATCATCATCTTCTATCTGTTGTTCCTCTGCTGTGTCATCATCTTTTATCTCCTCCAGCTTCACTTCATTCTTCACTGGTATCTGCAGCATCTGCTGTTCTTCAGTGTTACAGACAGACGTCTGAGACTCTGTGGAGGTTTGATCACCCTGATTACCGTCAGTAGAACAGAGTAAAGTGAGCTGTGAGTCCTGTGTGTCTCTGGATCTCTGTTCAGAGAGTTTGTCCAGCAGTCGCTGTGGTGTGGACTGATCTCTGCCGCTCCACACTGAATCCTGACATTCTGTGGAGGTCCCATCAGTCACACACACTGAAGATTGACAGGAAACCTTCTCCAGCTCCTAACAAACACAACACAATCACATCTGTACCATTCATCATATCACATCATTTAAAAGCTTAGAATCTCAACTTTAAGGATGAAATGAATGTTTAACCTGTAACCTGTCGTCTCTCTCCATCAGTTTTGTCTTCAGTGATGTCACCTCTTTCTTCAGCTGAGAGATTTCTGTGATGAAATCATCAATATCCAGCATGGACAGATCAGTTCCTACTGATTTACAGCAGACCACATCCACCTGCTGTCTCATGATGAACATCTGAACACAAAAACTTCATCATTATAATGAACTGACATTCATCAGACTTAAAAAAGATTATTATAGGATTATACACAAGAACAACTTTGTTGAAATAATGGTTTCAAAATAATTGTGTGCTTTGTTTAGTTTCATTTTCATGACAGCCAAATTATCGTTGGATATTACCCAAAAGCAACCTTTTTTCAACATATAATCACCTTCATTGAACTCATTTACAATCAGATGATGGATTCAACAAGCTGATTTATCAGAAATTAAACATGATATTCAGATTTGCTTCTTTCTCCTTCAAGTCTATGTGCCATCCAGAAGCTAAAGATCAGCGGGTGAGCGGCGCCTCATTGCGCCATCTGACACGGGCACAAAATCACTTTCCCGGATCTTCACTTCAACCGTCCCTTGATGGTGGAACGACCCGCCAAACCCCACCTGAGCAGCTGATTCTTTAGCCACCTTCAAGAAACATCTAAAGATGCATCTCTTTCACGAGCACTTGACCCAATCCTACTAATGCAAAAACTTTCTTCTTTTGATTATTATTTATATATACAGGACTGTTTGTGAGAATATGAGGACCCGAGCCAATTCCTACTTTTCTGACACAGAAAAACCCTGAAATTAGCCTAAAAAAGGATATATACAACATATTCTAACCTTAACATGACAGCCACTGAATTTAAAGGAATAGTTCACCAAAAAATGAAAATTTGATGATAATTTACTCATCCTCCGGCAATCAAAGCAGTATCCGAGTTTCTTTCTTCATCAAAACAGAATATAAGATTTTAGGATTTCATTTCAGGCCTTCTTCTTTAAACAATGCAAGTGAAAGTACTCCATTTGACAGTCCAAAATGTATATTTAAGGTGCATCAAAATAATCCACACGACTCCAGTCGACAAATAAAGTTCTTCTGAACCCAAACAATAGATAATTTTTAGAAACAAAACAATACTTATATACTTTTTAACTACAAATGTTCACAGTTATTATGTTTTTAAAAAATTCATCCTCTCTGTCAAAACCATTGGGAAAAAATACATTAATTCTTCTCAGATTTTCATCTTTAGGCAGGTGAAAGTGAACATTTACAATGACAGTAAAACATGTTTTTAAATTGTCATGGCTCATGTAAAAAAAAACACACATTATACTTGTTGAACACACATTATAGTTTTGACATTTCTAACTTTATGCAGATGATAACAAAAAAGCAGCAGTGATCACAAAGTGCACGACATCATCTTTATAACCTGATATGTGATTGTATTTCAGCAAAACTACAATGACAACATTGTCAAATTATCTTTCTTCATAAGGATGCCATACACAATACACAGAAGAATGTTTGATTATATTTTTTTATTCAAGTAAAATGATGACATTGTACTCACTGTTTTGGGAGAAACTGATGAAAGAGTCGAAACAGTTGGTGGCCTTATGAATCCATGCACCAAAGGTGTGGATGTTGCAGTGTTTTCGTAACTTTGAAAACAAAATAACAGTTTCATTTTACACCGCAGCTGCTGTTAGCTACATGAGCTAAATACTAAATTACATTAACACCAAAATATACATATAAACAAATCAAACTATGTATTTACCTGTCCAAAAGAAAAACAGCAAGCATGGCGTCATTTTTCAGACACTTTGAGTCCCGCAGTTTCCTCCAGCGTGGAAAAGCAACGTCAATGTTAATTCTGCTTTTAGCGCGCTTTTGATCCAGACGTTTTTTCGTTGTAGAAGTTTCTAACACAGTCTTTCTTTTGTTTCGTTTTACTGGTGGTTCAGGAGGAACATTAGCTAGCTGCGGTTCGACTTCCATTTTCGCGCTCGCTCTGATGACGCGTGAATATCTGCGCGAACAAGTTGCGCGGCGGTATGCAAATATAGATTGACAGACAGGAAGGACATCCTATCATTACATTCGGAGCGAATGCAATGATTGGTCGTTCATTTTTTTTTTTGTCTATGTATATATATATATTACATATATATATTACATTTAGACCACTTAAATTATTGATTGTTATCAGGATGTGAAGAGACTTTAAACCAGTATAACAAAAATAATTCTGGAAAAGACTGCACACCCTAGCTTTAAAGGGTAACTAAACCCCTGCTCAGAGTCTGACTCCACCCACTAGCAATATTTGAAAAATGCTGGAAAAGTGGGCAGACCCCAGCAGGGATAGAGGGGACGAACCGAGGGCGGGGCTGAGCGGGGGGGGCGTGCACCTGAGACCCGTAGTGACAGATTAATTGACAGCTGCTGTCAGACTCTAAAATGGAGAGTGACTGGAGTGACGCAAGTAGCTTTGCCACGGAGCGGTCTTTTGAAGTCGAGGACACGGAAGACGACATGTACATGAATCTGATGAATTTTATCGAGTTGATGTCAATAGCGCGCGCTCTGTAGGCATATTCATATTTTGCCCGCTATGTGAAAAAATCCAGCAAAATGCAACCTTGCGTTTGTCGACCCCAGATGATTAACTTTAACCTAACCATAAATTGTGATTCAAATATATATGATCACTCACCTCAAGACGCCGCTGCGGTGGTGGAGTCCATGCAGGGGGAGCAGCGTTTGGCACTGCGTCGCTTTTCAGCGCGAGCTGTTTGGAGAAGCCCATTTCCACCTCCATTGCGTTGGAGAAGCAATCCCGCGTAAAATGCAGTTTGCACACTCCTACAGCTCTAGGCGGGAACTCGCGGTCTTCCAGCCCAAGGACGTGCAACCACTGGCGCCTAATTTCCAAGTCTGCTGGAAAGCTATACAGTCCAGCAGTGCTGTTGCAACTAGCAACACTACACCTACGTACCATCCTGACCACTGTTCTAAATACAGAGAATCTACGCTAACTTGAAGCTATCCTAACTGACGCAATACTATGCTACTAACTAACTATGCTTCTAACAATACTACACTAACAAATATGCTAATTAACTACCTAGGCTACACGAAATAATCTAAATAACTATATAAATGTTATGCTAAATAGATGCTAAAATACTCTATCCTGATCGTTTTCAATACTCGCAATTCCAACTCCTGACTCGCTACAGTGGTTTTGACGAAACGAGATGGTTTTTATACTGCCATGGGCGTGCTAGCTCGTACCAAGGGTGTGGTGAGCTGGAAACTGCTTACGTCAGCTGTCACCGCTTACGTCACGAAGTACCGCATCAGCCAATAGGAAAATTCAACTGCAGTAGCCACCGTTCAACCTGAAGAGGGCAGCACTCAGACGTTTTTACACCATATATTGTAGAATTAAAACACTTTATACACAAATGTCAAAAGAATTTCTTGAATCAATGTCCAGTACTAATAAAGCCCCATTCTTACAGATCATTAACTAAAAAAGGTGGTTTAGGGTTTAGTTACCCTTTAAAGGAGGAAGCCTGAAATGAAATCCTAAAAATCTTAAATTCTGATTTAGATGCAGCATCTGCACCAAGATTTCTGCCTTGCTGTAGAATAAAGACCAGTTTGATATCTGCACTGTCTACATTGACACGTCCTTGAATATAATAACTGTGCAAAAGAGCAAACAATCAAACTACATAACATCATGACATGACATCAGTGCATTGCAAACTTGTGAATGACAATAAAAAAATTATTAAAAAATATATAAAAATATGATATTTTATATGTGTTTATCAAAACATTGTGAATAAATACAATAAAATATATGCAATATTCCACCACTGTGTTGAAATGTTTTCTGTAAAATGAGACAATTTCTATCCATTTACTCCAATGTATGTGTGCAGGACGCTCTCTTAAATTCAGATATGCCTAATTCTCTAAAAAATTCAAAATATCCTGCAGAGCTGAAGTGGTTAAACAATAAATTTGCAAAATAAAGCCAGAACTGTTGCACACTGTAACGTTACATGAATAAAACTTTTATCGATGTTATTGGTTACTTCAGTAACATGAACTTACTTCAAGCTGCCTTGAAGGAAAAGAGGAGGAGGAAGATGATGCCGCTGTCTCTCCTGAGAGCTCATCTTTACAGACTGATCGAAGACGATTATTAGACGATCGAAGGTCTCATATAATATTAAATTATATAATTATAGGTCAAATATTATTTACATATTGTTAGTAAGTAATACAACAAAGCACAACGTATTGCATAACTACAAATCACCGCGAGAGCTTTTTTATTTTTATTTATTTATTTATTTTTAAATGCAAAGAACAGGAACATACAAAAGAAAAAGCATACGTACATCACATAATATCAACCAAAACAATAAAGGAGAAAAACACAAAAAAAGATAATAATAATAAAGTATATAACACTAAAAGAAGAGGTAGGGCCATTACATCACACAAAAATGTTCACATGAAGAGATCAAATGCAGTGCAGATTCTAACAGTCCTTATGGCTTTCTTATTAGTAGATACTGAAATCAAATTTAGATAATTTTCTATTTCTTTTAAGAAGACAGAGAAGATAGGTTTGCAGTTTAAAAATTTGCATTTGTGAATGTAGAATTTGCTTAGGAAAATAATTAAATTAATAACAAAACAGCCATTTTCGTTTGTGGGGTCTGAGTCAAAATACCCAAATATAATGTTTCTCATATGTATTGAGAAGCCTGGCAAAATCTTACACTTGATAAAAACATCAATATCATTCCAAAGCTTCTGAGTGTAATGACACGACCAAAATAAGTGAACCACTGTTTCATCAAAATTCGCACAAAAAGAGCATGTTAGCTCAATGTCAGATTTAAATCTTTGTATACATTTCTTAACGGGATAGAACCTGTGTATCAACTTAAAGGAAATTTCTTTCACTTTGTTTGTGAGAATGAATATCTGCTGTAAAGACCATGTTTTTTTCCAATTAAGGTTACCAAACAAATTGTTCCAAAAGGAAATAACAGGTGGAACAGAAATCAAATCCTTAAGAAATAAAGATCTTATTTTATAGTTTTTAGCTTTCGATTCTGAAAAACAGATTTGACCAACAGAAGTATCACAAGGTTTAGGAAAGGATGCAGTAGATACTGGGGTGAAGTAATTACAGTTTTTAAAAAGCATACATAAACCAGAGGGAATAGCACCCATTACTGTAGCAAATTCTTTTGGGGTTACTGGTATTTGGTATTCAGAAAGAAATTCTGAATATCTGAATAAAAGACCTTGCTTATTAAACAAATGCTCCACTAAAAAGAACCCATTATTGAACCAATTATCATAAAATAGAGACTTATTCTTGAATAAGATGTTCTTATTGTTCCAAATAAACATCTCTGAATCACCGCGAGAGCTTTCCAATATGCGCGCCACTGTGTGACGTCTGTACATCCGGGTCAGAGAGCACCTGTCCATCAAAAGCTCACTATCCAATCAGAGTAGATCACTGTTAAGCCCACCTCCACGAGAGGTTTGTCTCAAAACAGCAAACGAAAAACTGTGAAGCGTAAGCGAAATCTGTGGCAATGTATTCAGAATCCACGATTTGCGAAAACAAATCTTTGAAAAACATTAACAAAAAATGAAGCATATTTGAAGAGCCTGTTAAATTCGTGCGACTGAGTTCATTTTTTTCATTTTAATTGTGTTTTTCTTCTTTTGTAATGGAATATTTTTGATAGTTTCTGAAAAAGTTACATTCAGTTTTATAAAGTTACATTCATTATTATTGACACAATCGTAATTCCATATTTATCGTGTCTATACCCTGTCTGGATATTACTCACCTGCTTATTGCCACTCTGCTCAACTGGATTTACTCACAATGTTTACATCACTGTTTCAATCATCTGTTCAATAAACCCTGCTACTGAGTTCATATCTCTGCCTCCGTGAGTCTCTCTGTGACACCTATTAACTTTAAAATTAAAGCGGGTGTGTGTCAACAGAGCAGCGGCATTCACTGACGCACTACAGCTGCACATGCATTTTATAAATGTACTTATTAAACACAGCCTTTTGTGATTCACAGAGCTATCGCACGTCTTCAATCCGATCCAGGTATCGGATCGGTGCATCCCTAGCTGGTACACAGTACTGTATATCATGACAATTTAAAAAATGCCCATAACCATCATTTATCCTCATTATTAAATACTTGGTTAAGCCTCCTTTTGCACCTATTACAGCCACCAGTCTTTTTGGATGATTCTCTCTCAATAACAGAAGTATCACAAGGTTTAGGAAAGGTCTAACTTTAATATATTCTAAATTTTGAATCTGACAAAAACTACTTTGAAAACTTTTTACAAAGCACTGTTTATTAGTTTTGTATTTTATTAGTCTGCATCCTGGATTTAAAATAATACAATTACAGGTTCAACACAAGTTCAAGGAATAGTTAAAAAAACTCTCATGATTGACTCACCTTTAAGCCATTCTAGATGTGTACATCTTTCCTTCCTCAAAAGAACCGAAATGAAGATTTTTATAAGCACATTTCAGCTCTTTATGTCCATTCAATGCAAGTGAATGGGTGCCAGCTGTTTGACGGTCCAAAAGTCATAATTAGGCAGGATAAAAGTAATCCACACGACTCCAGTAGAGTCATCAATCAATTCTTCTGAAGTAAATCGATAGATTTGTGTAAAAAAATTAAAAAAAATTAACTTAAAATAAAGCATGAACTTTGTTTACAAGAGGAACAAATGTCACACAAGAGTCAGGTCATTTCAAACAGAATCCCAGTGCACGCCCCTCCACAGGGAAAGGGGGGGGGGGGGGGTGTACGTCATGCCGGGGACTCCCCTGCCTGAGAGAACGAGGGAGGAATGTGGCAGGGCGGAGGGCGGAGCCGGGTCGTGATCATACACACCCGTCCCTTATCAGACTAATCAAGCCTCCGAGAAGGATAAAGGTCGACTGCCCTGCCACAGACTGTAAAACAATGATTTAAAGGAGACCTATTATGCCCCTTTTTACAGGGTGTCATACAAGTCTCAGGTGTCCCCAGAATGTGTCTGAAGTTTCAGCTCAAAATACCCCACGGATCATTTATTATACCATGTTGTAAATGCCTCTTTTTGGATGGAATCAAAAACACGCTGTTTTCATGTGTGTCTCTTTAAATGCAAATGAGCTGCTACTCTCCGCCCCCGTCATAGCTCTGGTGAATACAATCAGAGACAATGCTAACTTTTGCTGCATTAGCCGTGGAATCAGCTGACAAGCACATTCAGAAAGGCAATTTGCAAACATTCACAAAATATAACGTGCGATACATCTTCAGGATATAAAGCTGGAACACAAACAGTTGTTTCTGATCATGCTTGAGAATCACATTTTTTGAAAATCCTGCTTTATATTGACACTCATTCACAAAGCAGTCCGGTGTAAAATGATTTGCACATACATACACACATTTTTGTATGTTTTGTGGCACATTTGCTTCAAAAACAAAACTTGTCCACCGCTTCTTCAGTGACTCTGATGCCAGGACTACATGAAGACTCTTATGTTCACCTTTACAGCCAACAACAGAACACTTATGATGCTTACGAAGCCGAGACATTATTCTTCTCACTGTATCTGCTCCAGCGTGGAAAAAAATGGCAGACTGTGTGTAGATCACTCACGGGTGGATCTATGACAATAGGGTGGAGTCCGTCACCAGTCGTGGGCAGGGCCTGCCCTAAAGTTCAGGTTCAGGTTCCTTTTATTTGTACCCGTAGGTAGATTTGTTATGAGTTATCCACACAATTTTTACAACAAACACAGACAATACACATTTGACAACAAAAAAAAATAAAATAGCTAAAATACATAAAAATAAATAAACATAGCTTCTGTGTCATCTGTGCATTTTGTTCCTCTGATTGATGGCTGCTGGAACAAAGCTATTTTTATACCGCTTTGTTCTGCACTTTGGGACTATATACCTTCGTCTGGATGGTAGAAGCTGAAATTCCCTGTGCAGAGGATGGGCATCATCATTTAAAATTGAGTCAGTTATCCGCTGTAACTGTCTAGTGTACAGGGACACTGGACTAAACTGTGACACACCAATCAGTTTACTAGACCATTTAACAATTTGATTTAGGGAGTTTCTATTCTTTAAGGATAGATTTCCAAACCATGACACCAGAGAAAAAGATAAAATTGATTCAATAAAAGCACGAGTGATGTCACTTTAGAGCAGAAATGAAAAGCGGTCATTTTGACACACATTTTGATTTATAGAAATATAAGAACGAGGAGTGGGTGGACTTTTAACATTGTAGGGGGGTTGTGTGTTGTTTTTTGATGTAATCAACTTTATGCTACAAATGGAAACAAACAACAACTTCAGCACATTGCTTTTGCAAAGATTCACATTTAGTGGGGTTCTGCTCACATCAGCACCTGATCATCTGGAACACAAGAACAACAATACAGTACATACATAAAATGTTCTCAAGATGCAAGTTGTACAACATCACACCACCAATACGGGCATGTAGTCTAATGGTTGCAGGTGCTGCCATCTTCTGGTGGAGAGTCATCACAATAATTTGACAAGACTATACTGCATGAATTCTCTTATGACTTTTCAGGGAATTTAACTGAGTGAAACTCTTTTCACAGTGTGAGCACTTGAAAGGTTTTTCTCCAGTATGATTTCTCTCATGTGTTTTCAGGTTGACTGACTGATTGAAACTCTTTCCACAGTGTGAGCACTTGTAAGGTTTTTCTCCAGTATGAATTCTCTCATGTATTTTCAGGAAATTTAAACGAGTGAAACTCTTTCCACAGTGTGAGCACTTGTAAGGTTTTTCTCCAGTATGAATTCTCTCATGTATTTTCAGGTGATATGACTGAGTGAAACTCTTTCCACAGTGTGAGCACTTGTAAGGTTTTTCTCCAGTATGAATTCTCTCATGTATTTTCAGGAAATTTAAATGAGTGAAACTCTTTTCACAGTGTGAGCACTTGTAAGGTTTTTCTCCAGTATGATTTCTCTCATGTGTATTCAGGGAACTCAAATAAGTGAAACTCTTTTCACAGTGTGAGCACTTGTAAGGTTTTTCTCCAGTATGATTTCTCTCATGTGTATTCAGGGAACTCAAATAAGTGAAACTCTTTTCACAGTATGAGCACTTGTAAGGTTTTTCTCCAGTATGATTTCTCTCATGTGCTTTCAGGGAAATCAAATAAGTGAAACTCTTTCCACAGTGTGAGCACTTGTAAGGTTTTTCTCCAGTATGAATTCTCTCATGTGTTTTCAGAGAACTCAAATGAGTGAAACTCTTTCCACAGTGTGAGCACTTGTAAGGTTTTTCTCCAGTATGAATTCTCTCATGTGCTTTCAGGTTGACTGACTGATTGAATCTCTTTCCACAGTGTGAGCATTTGTAAGGTTTCTCTCCAGTATGAATTCTCATGTGTATATTAAGATCTTTATTACATGTTAAACTCTTTCCACACTGAGAGCAGGTTAAAGATTTATTGGCTGCTTTTATTTTAGGCTTTGAGTCACTCAAAGATTTTTCTCCAGTTTTGAAATCACGAGGTTTCTCCTCCACTTCAATCGGTTCTTGACTTTCCTCTTTCACTTCCATCAGCTCTACAATGAACAAAAGTAAATTGACAAATCAGTTGAAGAGGGACAAATGTAAAAAAGAAATCACATTGAACCCTAATGCAATTTATGGCAGAATACAACAAAGGTCAAGATGTTCTTTGCTGTGTAATATATATATGTATATATTTACTAGGGCTGTCAAATATCTATAAAATTACACAATTTAACTGGATAAATTACATGGTATATCAATTAACATGTGAGATATTAGATTATATGAGACATTGTACTTTTGCATAAGACTAACTGCTGAACAAGATGTTTCTTTCTTTCTTGTTTCTCTTTCGTGGAAGAAACTATTCTGCTATTGTGTAGTCCACTATGTTAAACTAGGTCAACCCACATACGGTGAAGAAACTATTCTGATAAATTCTATTGGTTTATACTGCTTTACTGAATGAAATACAAAGATGTTCTTGAACAATAAATGACAAGAGAAGGAACTGATACACTCAGACTGAGACAAACTATTGATAGAGGGACCAAAAAAAAATCCTTACCAAGTAAACATGTTTTTCTTACACATTTGGGGGCTCGTCCGGGATTTCTCCAGACAGGTAAGGTCAATCTATTTATTTGACAATATTCCTGTCTGCAGAGAAATCGAATAAAACATAGATTCCATTTTTGCGCTGTGTTAGGGTACCTCTTTTTCAAGAGACGTTTTGCCCTATTAGGAATACAGGAAGGTAATACCTTATTTTACTAACACGGTAATACTGTGGTGTTGCAGTTCACTATACGTGATTCAAAATTTTAGAAAAAGTGTTTCTCTGCATCAATGTGCCCCTGGAAAGGGAGCTCTAGCTCTGGGAGATACAGAGAGGAGGTAGAATACCTCAGATTTACTGTTGCAGTTTAACATATTCTCACTAAGGTGGGAATAGGCCGGGATAAAGTCCTAGGGAAATAAGATTATAGTCTGCATCCGCGTTTGCAAATCTGATTAACCCTTGTGCATCCTTGTGGACATTTTTGGCTTTTTCAGTTTTGTTTTTTTTTGATAACTTTGTCTGTGTTAATGCTAACTGCATAAAATTTTCCACAGGTGTGAATTTTTATTGGAATTTTAAAATTTCTGCTGTTTTTGGCTTATGCATATTTTAGCGCCAATTAGATATATTATGAATATATAATTGTGTGAGTGTGTTGATATGGATTTCAGAGTGTGGTTTGTATGTGTCTGAGGCTCTAATAATAAAAATAAAAAAAATTCTGTTTAGCATTAATTAAATTGAAAATAATTATAATTATTATATGTTTTATAAAACAACAACAGTGGCATTATGTAAACAAACCGGCGTTTAAAGTGTTAAAATTCTAAAAATAAATGAATGTTTGGTAATTATGATTAGAACTGATGCTGGTTAAAATATAATCAGTGAATGTAGAAAAAAATATTATTCTATAATATTTTTATGACACTTTTTTGACATGGCCATTTTTGTCCATTTTGGACCTAAGTGGTAGCTTTTTTTTAAATCTGATAACTGCATAAAAAATATGAAAGCATCAAAATGAATGTTGTTGTTAATCATTGACATATCCGAGGCTCTAATAATCAAAGAAAAAAAATTCTGCTTAGCATTTATTAAATTGAAAATAATTATAATTATTATATTTTTTATAAAAAAAAACAACAGTGGCATTAGGTAAACAAACAAGCGTTTAAAGGGTTAAAATTCTAAAAATGAATGAATGTTTGGTCATTATGATTAGAGCTGATGCTGGTTAAAAATAAATATGTCAGTGAAAGTGGAAAAAAATATAAATCTATAATATTTTTATGACAGTTTTTGGACATGGCCATTTTTGTCCATAATGAACCTATGTGTAACTTTTTTTAATTGATGCACAAGGGTTAAGTTATGCCATTTTTAGATTACAATATATATTTAAGCTCTAATACATACATGGGATATGTGCATGGTTACAGTCACACCTCGATAGTTCAAATTGATAAAATGCAAGTGCAACTTGGCACTCAAGTAATAACATTTCCATTAGATAAATAGAATCAAAAACTACTATCGGCATGGTTGTAGATCACAGGGCTCCTGGTTTTCAACACAATGCCAATACGCAATGAAGAACATGATAAAAGGATAGACGGTCTGAAAGGAATAAACACCTACTGATCCATTACAATTTCAGAGGGGAAAAAAATACCATTGATTGTGACTCAGCCATCAAATTACACAAGTTTAAATACTTTTGAATTAACACTATTATAAAATAGGCATAATAGTACTGTACATGACCACAAATTGTGATTACGATCATAAAATTCATAATTTTAATTACATTTAATACTGCATACCACTGATGAAAATGTTAACTGTAATAACGTAAATTGAAGATGAATGTTAAAGTATCTTCAGTCTCTGTGTAAACTTAAGTGCTTCAGAGTTTCATGCCAACAGATCATAGGCGAGCAGTGCGAGACCAACTAGGCTGGGAAAGCAGAAATACCTGGCCCAATTGATCCCAATCAAGTAAACTGGGATATTTGAACAATTAAAACTGTGACATTTTGAAAATATAAAGATATGGGATCTGACATAAGCTGTCCACTTCCTGATGAATCTCCAAAACAATGGATGTTTCGTAATAACCAAGGATACAATACTGAACCGTATATTAATACGGAAAAAATGCAGTTAGATCCATATCCAACAGATGGTTCATTTAGTGATAGGGACATGAACGAACTAAAGCTATGGTAAAAGGCAGATGCAGGGGGGGAGGGGGGGGGGGCGACAATGGGATAACAAATATATGAAATAGTCACATGATGTACAAAAAATAAATCAAATTAAACCAGTCTTGGACCAAGAGCAAGACCACAAACAGGCAGCCCTAATAGCAAAAGTACACCGCCGCCACAGTCATACGAATTCACCGCAAGTGCTCTTAGTGCAACAACACCATACACCCCCCTGTAATATCGCAAGCACAAACGATAAAATAGAAACAGCCGTGACAAAGGAAAACGCAGTAGCTGCATTTCCTTTTATCCAGTGCCCAGACAGATATAAAAGCATTCCACTATGACAGAGGCACTAGCAATATGCAAAGAATTACCTGACCCAGTTAAGTATCCCCTACAATACGTGAATGTTTAAAAGAAACTGACGACTTAGTCATTTAACTGGACGTTATTATAGATTCATACTGTCCAAAACCTTACCTCCAGAAATAACTGAACTGATATGAATTGATAAAGTGCCTTTGTTGGATACAAAATATGATCAGCCACAAATAGAGGAAGGAAGAACCAGGTCAGGTAAAGACTTGAAAGGAACCAACATAGACTGGGCATGGGGAGACAATATATATTTATTTTTATATAATATTATTTTTTTGCCGATATTTTTTAAAGACCTCCTCACATTCCTGCAGAGTAAGGCAGCATCTAAGATTATAGTCTGCATCCGCGTTTGCAAATCTGATTAAATTATGACATTTTTAGATTACAATATATATTTAAGCTCTAATACATACATGGGATATGTGCATGGTTACAGTCACACCTCGATAGTTCAAATTGATAAAATGCAAGTACAACTTGGACATAAACTCTTAGAAAATAACCACAGCAATCCAAGGTGTTTATTCAGTACTGTGGCTAAATTGGTTAGGAGTAAAGTAGTAGTAGTAGTATGTTTTATTTAATGCCATGTCAGCGATCAAAGCTATTTTCATGGCAAGAATTCAATTACAAAAAACAAATATCATACAAATACAATAAAAACAAAACAAATATAAATAGCAAGTCATATTATACAATATTTTTTTTAAGATTAATATATGATAAGAAATCCAAAACCTTTTCAGGCACAATCTCATTAAATAAGTCCTTTAACGAGGTAACTTCATAAAAGAGCATTCTACTTGTGTTAAGACCAGGACAATCTAGTAAAATATGTTTGATAGATAAGGAAAAATTACAGAACATACATAGGGTTGGGTCTTCACCTTTAAGCAAAAAGGCATGGGTCAGATTTGCGTGACCTATACGACATCTGGTGTAGACCACTCGATCAAATCTTGTTTTAAAATTGATAAAAAGTCTGTTTGAAATTTCCGGATGAATTACATACAACTTGTTGTTCTTGCACATATTCCACTCTTCTTGCCACTTATTTAAAATATATCGGTTAATAATCGGTCTGATATCTGAGGGAGGGATTTGACATTCATTAACTTCCTGATTAAGAGCTTCCTTAGCAGCTGCATCAGCTTGTTCATTTCCTGAAAGGCCAACATGTCCTGGAACCCAGCAAAAAATAATGCTGAAGAACTGATTTAGTAGATAATCCACTTTGGTTAAGATGCAGTCCACTAAAGGATGGTCAATTTTTAAAGTGTCCATTGCTTGAAGGCAGGATTTAGAGTCAGTAAAAATTATAAAAAATTTTTGCAGAGAATTTTCAATGTGCTCCAAAGCTAAAAGTAAAGCACGAGCCTCAGCAGAGAAAATTGAGCACTGTTTTGGAATACGAATTCCATAGCGTTGATTTCCAGTCACCATTGCTGCCGTTACACTGTTTTTCATCTTTGAGCCATCTGTGAATATAGGTACATGGGAGGGGAATTGGTTTCTTATTTCCAAATATTGCTGTCTATATACATTTGGATGGGTCACCCCTTTCTTCTGATGAGTCAAGTCCAAATTGATATTAGGCTTCTTTAGTTTCCAGGGAGATATAGAATTGAATTGTATTTGGGTTAGAATGTTCAAATTTATATTCAAGTTCTCCAAATGAGGTTTAATACTGAATACCAAAGGATCTGATACTTTTAGGTTTGCTCTCATACAAAGGAGTAAATTGTGGGTTGAAGATTGAAGAATAAGCGGGGTTGGTTTTATTTGCCTTTATTTTGATAGCATATTGGAGTGAAAGCTTCAATCGTCTGTTTTGAAGTGAAGGTTCATTGGCTTCGATGTACAAGCTTTGCATCGGCGAAGTTCTAAATGCTCCCAAGGCGAGTCGTAAGCCCTGATGATGTACTGAGTCCAACATCCGCTTATATGATTCTCTGGCAGAGTCATAAATTATGCTTCCATAGTCCAGCCGGGAACGAATTAGTGTTCTATAGAGTCTCAAAAGAACCATGTAATCTGCTCCCCATTTTGTTTTTGCCAGTACTTTCATTATATTCATGGCTTTAAGACACCTGTTTTTAAGTGCTTTCAAATGAGGAATGAAAGTCATTTTGTTGTCAAGAAGGAGTCCTAAGAACTTAATTTCTTTAACAACATTAATCGGTTCTCTATTAATGAAGAGTTCAGGGTCAAGATGAAGGGGGTCGCTGGATACAGAAGTGGGTACAGACTGTTTTTGATTTAGAGAATTTGAATCCATTTTCAACTGACCACTGATATATTTTGTGAATGCATAACTGCAGTTGTCTTTCAATTGTACTCATGTTCTTCCCTCTATAGCAGATGCAGAGATCGATCCACATATAAGCTGCAGAATATATTAGATCCAATGATACTCTCAATGCTGTTTATTTTAATACTGAAGAGAGTGACAGAAAGAATGCTTCCCTGAGGAACTCCAATTTCTTGTTTGTGAATATCCGACAAGGTGTTTCCTACTTGGACTTTGAAATATCTGCTGGTCAAAAAATTGGAAATAAAGATGGGTAATCGTCCTCTAAAACCCATGTGGTAAAGATCTTTCAAAATCCCATATCTCCATGTTGTATCATATGCTTTTTCCAAGTAAAAAAAGACAGCAACAACATGTTCTTTTCTAATGAAACCATCTCTAATATAAGTTTCCAGTCGGATTAATTGATCCAAGGTGCACTTTCCACGTCTAAAGCCACATTGATAGTCACTTATTTGTTTCTTCGACTCCAGAGTCCAAACAAGCCGATTATTTACCATTCTCTCCATCGTTTTACAGAGGCAACTGGTAACTGGGGCAGTGGTGGCTCAGTGGTAGAGGCTCAGGGTTACTGACCAGAAGGTCGGGGGTTCAAGCCTCAGCACCACCAAGATGCCACTGTTGGGCCCTTGAGCAAGGCACTTAACTCCAGGTTGCTCCGGGGGGATTGTCCCTGTAATAAGTGCACTGTAAGTCGCTTTGGATAAAAGCGTCTGCCAAATGCATAAATGTAAATGTAAATGTAAGAGCGATTGGTCGGTAGTTATTTGGATCTGAATGGTCTTTTCCTGGTTTAGGTATAGGAATTACAGTTGCTTCTTTCCAGGAGGGTGGTATTTGTCCAGAAGACCAGACAGAGTTAAAATTATCTAAAAGAAGAGATAATATGCTTTGGGGTAAGTGCTTTAAGAATTGATAATGAATTTGGTCTGGCCCTACAGCAGTGTCATGGGAACATTTTAAAGAGTGTATTAATTCATCCATCTTGAAAGGTTGATTATATACTTCTTCGTTATCAGAACAGAAGTTCAATTTTTCCCTTTCCTGCTGTATTCGAATTAACTGGAACTCAGGGAGGCAGTTTTCTATTGACAAATTCTTTTCAAAAGATTCTGCTAATGTGTTTGCTAGATCCATTTCCTTTGTCTGGAGAATATCTAGTTTTTTAATATGTTGGATATTAAATCCATTTCCAATGTTCTTCATTTTGCGAATCATGTTCCAGATCCTCTTCATGGGAGTATAGCATGTTAAACTTGATACAAATTGTCTCCAGCTTTCCTTTTTTGCTTCATTTAAAATTCTGCGAGCTTGAGCTCTACAAATTTTAAAAGATATAAAATTAGCCGTTGAAGGCTGTTTATTAAAAAGTCTTTCCGCCTTTTTCCGTGCCCCGATAGCTTTTATACACTGCTCGTTAAACCAGGGGTTAGCTTTACAGTGCGATTTAGAGGATGTCTTTGGAATTGTTTCATTTGCAATATCAATTAACTGTTCAGTAAAAGTTTCTATAGAGTTCTGATTGTCTTGAGTTGCTGAAATAAATTTTTGTTAGGAGTAAAGCCTCAACAGAACCAGCTATTACGTCACAGCACAAGAATAATGACTTCATGAGTTTCTTTACTGATAAAATTGAAATAAAATTGGAATTATGCAATCATCTGTCATAGCACCTCAGAAAACAGTGCCTTGTAATTTCTCACGTGCAACTTCAATCTTTCGCTGTCATAGTTCAGGAAGAGCTAACAAAACTTATCGAAACATCAAAAGCCACAACATGTTTGTTAGATCCAATACCAACTACGATCTTAAGAGGTATTTCCTGTAATTTCAGAACCTCTTAATATTATTAACCCCTCGGTATCCTTAGGACATTTCCTAAGACGCTTTAAAATGGCAGTTATCAAACCGCTTATTGAGAAGCCACAACATGATCCTGGAGAACTGGCTAATTATAGACAGATTTCAAATCTCCAGTTTATGTAACAAATTCTAGATAAGGTAGCACCATCCCAACTATGATAATTTCTACAGAGAAATAGTAAGTATGAACAATTTCAGTCAGAATTTAGGCCCCATTACAGGTAAGAAACTACAATTAGCAAAATTACAAATGACTTGGCTCTTATCATCTGATTGCAGCTGCATTTCACGTCTAGTGCTTTTAGATCTTAGTGCTGCATTCGGCATGATAGATTACAACATTCTCTTGAATTATGTTGGCATTTGTGGACTTGCATTAGCATGGTTTAGGTCCTATTTAGCAGACTGCTACCACTTTGTCTACGTAAATGAGGAATTGTCAAACCAAACAAAAGTAAAGTATGGAGTGCCACAGGGATCAGTTTTAGGGCCTCTGCTTTTCTCCTTGTATTTGCTTCCCCTGGGAGATATTAACAGGAATAGTAGAATACGTTTCCACTGTTATACTGACGATACCCCATATTATATTTTTTCAAAACCTGACGAAATTTCACAATTCTCCAAATTAGCAGTGTATCATCGAAATAAAAGACATTTCCGTCTACTCGATTTCCGACAAAAACCTCTAAAAACAAGCCGCTAAAATATAATTTGACTCAATGAATGTACTGTTACATCGTGTTCAACAGCGAAGAACTTCTGTGTTATATTTTAAATCAATCTGTCCTTTGAAAATCTAATTACTAATGTTTGTAGAACAGCATTCTTCCACCTAAGAAATATTGCTAAATTAAGGCACATGATCTCTGTTGCTGATGCCGAAAACGAATTAATGCGTTCATGACCTCAAGATTAGATTATTGTAATGCATTACTGGGAGGATGTCCAGCAAGTTCAATAAATAAACTTCAATTGGTTCAGAATGCAGCAGCCAGAGTGCTGACGAGAACCAAGAAATAGGATCATATTAGCCCCATTTTATCATCGTTACATTGGCTACCTGTAAAATTTCGCATTAATTAAAAAATTCTGTTAACTACGTACAAAGCTTTGAATGGTCTAGCTCCACAGTATTAAGTGACCTTCTACCAAAAGGAGGAAGATCCTTCTCATATTTGGCTCCTAAACTATGGAATAGTCTCCCTAACACAGTTTGAGATGCAGACACACTCTCTCAGTTTAAGTCTAGACTAAAGACTCATCTATTTAGCCAGGCATACACCTAATTTATCCTTCAACACACAATTAGGTTGCTTTAGATAGGTCTGCAGAAACCAGAAACAATTATCATGATCCATAATTTTGCAATAAATTGAATGGCATCTATGCTAACATTATTTTATTTCTTTCCCTGTCTCAACCTCGGGACTCCTATCCTGATGTCACCAGAACCGGCTGGATCCAGCTCCATTCCTGCTTGGTGTTGGACTCCACTGCTACATGTCTCTGAGTGATGACAACTAATAGCAGCCTGTTACGTTCCACGTGTGTTTTGTATGTTTTTTCTCTTGTGTTTGCAAACTCTTTTGTTAGGTCGCGATCATTGGATCATCTGGTTGTCAATTATACCTGTGACGTCAGGATGCTCGACGTCATAACCGGCGCGAACCATGGGGCGCGACCAATCCGCTGGTGTGCCGGCAGTTTAAAAGGCCCTGTGCACCATGAATGGGTAGAGAGGGATCAGCGTCAGACCTCACTCAGCCTGTGTCCTTAGTCGAGCCGTTCAGCTGTTTACTGTGTTTGCTTGATGTGGTTTTCATGTAGTTATTTTGCCGGGTGATGTGGATATTATACGCTGTAGACAAGGTAAGACGCGATGGGTTGTAACAAGCCACTCGGTTTAGTTTAATTTATATTTGTCTCTGTTGGATTCAAAAAACCCTACATGTTGCTAATATGATCACGAATATCTTGATTATTGAAATACGGCCATCGGTAAGCCATTTGACGTTGACCTGAGAACAACATTAACATCGGGTAGGTAGGTTTATTCTGTGTTAGTTAGTTTAAGAGTGATCGCCATTTATTGTATTTTTTTTGTTGTAATTACAATAGTTTATCTAAGGCGTCGATATACGCTGAAGAATTCTGTTTTATTTCTGCATTTTCCTTTTGGTAGTTAGTTTAGGGGTTGGGTTAATAGTTATGGGGGATTTGGCTTTTGATAATTTCATTAATTTGGCGACACT
This sequence comes from Xyrauchen texanus, assembly GCF_025860055.1. Taxonomy (NCBI): domain Eukaryota; kingdom Metazoa; phylum Chordata; class Actinopteri; order Cypriniformes; family Catostomidae; genus Xyrauchen; species Xyrauchen texanus. Next base: position 4,735,741 of record NC_068300.1, read on the forward strand.
CTTGTTTGGTTTCTTTATTCTTTACTGTAAACTTTTTTGTCCGCACTAATAAATAACTTAACTGTTACTTCTGTGTTAGTCTTGGTTGTTTCTACGACTGCATACAGCGACAATTGTATCTCACGTTAATGTTGCGTTATCATCCCATTTAAACATCTTTAAGCACGTAACACAGCCGGTGTCAGCCCAACATAACTTCAGTCTATTACGATGGACTATAATTGAACTGATGCCAACTCCAACCATAAGACATGGGATACTTCATATGCCATTTCCTGAACCTTAGATTTCCAACAAAAATCTATGCATCACCGGTATAACTTTATTTTTCTATTTTATGGTTGACATTTCTTTGAAATTGCAAAAAATAAAAAACATTTGAGAACGTTTTAATGCGACTTTTGAGTGATGTAGCCGTCTTACTTGAAACAGATTCTGACACGAATCAATTGTCAAAAATATTTAAAACATTACATGAAGGAACATACCTGAAGAAATAAAAACATCATCTCTCTGTTGTTCTTCTGCTGTGTTTTCTTCTTTTATCTCCTCCAGCTTCACTTCATTCTTCACTGGTATCTGCAGCATCTGCTGTTCTCCAGCGTTACAGACAGAAGTCAGAGACTCTGTGGAGGTTTGATCATCATCTTCTATCTGTTGTTCCTCTGCTGTGGTGTCTCCTCTCATCTTCATCAGATTCCTGCAGTCCAGCAGCTTCACTGAACACGTTTTCATCTTCACTAGTGTCTGCTGTTCTCCAACGTTACAGACAGAAGTCAGAGACTCTGTGGAGGTTTGATCACCCTGATTACCGTCAGTAGAACAGAGTAAAGTGAGCTGTGAGTCCTGTGTGTCTCTGGATCTCTGTTCAGAGAGTTTGTCCAGCAGTCGCTGTGGTGTGGACTGATCTCTGCCGCTCCACACTGAATCCTGACATTCTGTGGAGGTCCCATCAATCACACACACTGAAGATTGACAGGAAACCTTTTCCAGCTCCTGAAAAACACAACACAATCACATCTGTACCGTTCATCATATCACATCATTTGAAAGCTTACAATCTCAACTTTAAGGATGAAATGAATGTTTAACCTGTAACCTGTCGTCTCTCTCCATCAGTTTTGTCTTCAGTGACGTCACCTCTTTCTTCAGCTGAGAGATTTCTGTGATGAAATCATCAATATCCAGCATGGACAGATCAGTTCCTACTGATTTACAGCAGATCACATCCACCTGCTCTCTCATGATGAACATCTGAACACAAAAACTTCATCATTATAATAAACTGACATTCATCAGACTTAAAAAAGATTTTTAAATGATTATACACAAGAACAACTTTGTTGAAATAATGGTTTCAATATAATTGTGTGCTTTTTGTTTGGTTTCATTTTCATGACAGCCAAATTATCGTTGGATATTACCCAAAAGCAACCTTTTTTCAACATATAATCACCTTCATTGAACTCATTTACATTCAGATGATGGATTCAACAAGCTGATTTATCAGAAATTAAACATGATATTCAGTTTTTTTGCTTGTTTCTCCTTCAAGTCTATGTGCCATCCAGAAGCTAAAGATCAGCGGGTGAGCGGCGCCTCATTGCGCCATCTGACACGGGCACAAAATCACTTTCCCGGACCTTCACTTCAACTGTCGCTTGATGGTGGAACGACCCGCCAAACCCCACCTGAGCAGCTGATTCTTTAGACACCTTCAAGAAACATCTAAAGATGCATCTCTTTCACGAGCACTTGACCCAATCCTACTAATGCAAAAACTGTCTTCTTTTGATTATTATTTATATATACACAGGGCTGTTTGTGAGAATATGAGGACCTGAGCCAAATCCTACTTTTTTGACACAGAAAAACCCTGAAATTAGCCTAAAAAAGGATATATACAACATATTCTCACCTTAACATGACAGCCACTGAATTTAAAGGAATAGTTCACCCAAAAAATGAAAATTTGATGATATTTACTCATCCTCCGGCCATCAAAGCAGTATCAGAGTTTCTTTCTTCATCAAAACAGAATATAAGATTTTAGGATTTCATTTCAGGCCTTCTTCTTTAAACAATGCAAGTGAAAGTACTCCATTTGACAGTCCAAAATGTATATTTAAGGTGCATCAAAATAATCCACACGACTCCAGTCGACAAATAAAGTTCTTCTGAACCCAAACAATAGATAATTTTTAGAAACAAAACAATACTTATATACTTTTTAACAACAAATGTTCACAGTTATTATGTTTTTTAAAAAGGTGTCCTCTCTGACAAAACCATTGGGGGAAAAAATACATTAATTCTTCTCAGATTTTCATCTTTAGGCAGGTGAAAGTGAACATTTACAATGACAGTAAAACATGTTTTTAAATTGTCATGGCTCATGTAAAAAAAACACATTATACTTGTTGAACACACATTATAGTTTTGACATTTCTAACTTGACGCAGATGATAACAAAAAAGCAGCAGTGCTCACAAAGTGCATGACATCATCTTTATAACCTGATATGTGATTGTATTTCAGCAAAACTACAATGACAACATTGTCAAATTATCTTTCTTCATAAGGATGCCATACACAATACCCAGAAGAATGTTTGATTATATTGTTTTATTCAAGTAAAATTATGACATTGTACTCACTGTTTTGGGAGAAACTGATGAAAGAGTCGAAACAGTTGGTGGCCTTATGAATCCATGCACCAAAGGTGTGGATGTTGCAGTGTTTTCGTAACTTTGAAAACAAAATAACAGTTTCATTTTAAGCCGCAGCTGCTGTTAGCTACATGAGCTAAATACTAAATTACATTAACACCAACATATACATATAAACAAATCAAACTATGTATTTACCTGTCCAAAAGAAAAACAGCAAGCATGGCGTCATTTTTCAGACACTTTGAGTCCCGCAGTTTCCTCCAGCGTGGAAAAGCAACGTCAATGTTAATTCTGCTTTTAGCGCGCTTTTGATCCAGACGTTTTTTCGTTGTAGAAGTTTCTAACACAGTCTTTCTTTTGTTTCGTTTTACTGGTGGTTCAGGAGGAACATTAGCTAGCTGCGGTTCGCCTTCCATTTTCGCGCTCGCTCTTATGACTTGTAAATATCTGCGCGAACGAGTTGCGCGGCGGTATGCAAATATAGATTGACAGACAGGAAGGACATCCTATCATTACATTCGGAGCGAATGCAATGATTGGTCGTTCATTTTTTAGTCTATATATATATATATATATATATATATATATATATATATATATATATATATTACATTTAGACCACTTATTGATTGTTATCAGGATGTGAAGAGACTTTAAACCAGTATAACAAAAATGTTTCTGGATAAGACTGCACACCCTAGCTTTAAATTAGGAAGCCTGAAATGAAATCCTAAAAATCTTAAATTCTGTTTTGAAAGAAACTCTTTTCTTCTTCTCTAAAATTATTTTCTGTAATTGTTTTACGTTCCGCCCGCAATGAATTGACCATGATTTTACTACAGTAACCATATTTTAACCATGATATTTAAAATGACACCATAGGGTCTGCAATAATACAGGAAAATGAAAACAGTGGTAATAAAAATCATAATTTTGTGGTTATTAAGGTTCTAGTGTCGGAGAAGCGACACTAGAGGTCTCTCTTGAGCCACCGAATATACCTCTGATCTATGAAAAAAAGCCAATGAGAAGTTGGCAGTCAGTATTTGCATACCCCGCCCCCGGACATACGGGTACAAATGCGAGGCAAATACTAGAGTTCATTCAGGATTTTTCACCCTGTGGAGCACCTATTCCAGTACAGGGTAGATTTGAGTACCCGCAGTGGATTGGGTTGGCAAGTTCCTCCGCCGAACTGCGGACCCAAGAGGGCTAGGGAGGAATCGACCAGGGATTCGGGTTGAGTGGAATCTCCTGGGAAAAAAGGCGCACAGTTTTACCTCAAGCAAGGGAAAGGGCGCTATATGCAAGCGATTCACCCGGCCAGCCCATCAGCGTGTTACCGAGTTCTACTGGCTCGGACCTGAGAAAACACGGGATGAAACTGACTCAACCCTGAGATTATAGTATCTCGTAAAGGTGTTGGGTGTCACCCAACCCGCTGCTCTACAAATGTCTGCCAGGGAGGTACCCCTGGCCAGTGCCCATGAGGACGCAACACTCCTTGTCGAGTGAGCTCGGACCCGCAAGGGGGGGGGGCACGGCCTGAGTGTGATAAGCCAATGAAATGGCATCTACTACCCAGTGGGAAAGCCTCTGTTTGAAGACAGCGTTTCCTTTACGCTGTCTCCTAAAGCATACAAAGAGCTGCTCAGAGTGTCTAAAGCTCTGCGTGCGGTCCAGATAGGTACGCAAAGCACGTACTGGACACAGCAACGACGGGAATGGGTCTACATCCTCCCGGGGCAGCGCTTGCAGGTTCACTACTAGGTCTCTGAAGGGCGTGGTAGGAACCTTGGGCACGTAGCCCGGTCGCGGTCTTAGGATCACATGAGTGTCTGCCGGACCGAACTCCAGGCAAGTGTCGCTGACAGAGAACGCTTGCAGGTCCCCGACCCTCTTGATGGAGGCGAGCGCGATCAGCAGGGCAGTCTTAAAAGAGAGGGCCCTGAGTCCAACTGATTCTAGCGGCTCAAAGGGAGGTCTCTGGAGGCCCGCGAGGACTACCGAGAGGTTCCAGGAGGGGAACAGGCTTGGCCGGGAGGGATTTAACCTCCGGGTGCCTCTTAGGAACCTGATGATTAAGTCGTGCTTACCAAGGGACTTGGCTTCTACTGCGTCATGGTGGGCCGCGATGGCTGCAACATACACCTTCAAGGTGGACGGGGACAGCCTCCCCTCTAACCTCTCCTGCAGGAATAGGAGCACTGACCTAACTGAGCACCTCTGTGTGTCTTCAGCCTGGGAAGAACACCAATTTGCAAACAAGCGCCACTTCAGGGAGTAGAGCTGCCTGGTGGAGGGGGCTCTGGCTTGATTGATCGTGTCTACGACAGTAGGTGGTAGGCCAGCTAGATCTTCCGCGTGCCATCCAGGGACCAGACGTGGAGTCTCCAGAGGTCTAGATGCGGATGCCAGAGCGTGCCCTGCCCCCGAGAAAGAAGGTCCTTCCTCAGGGGAATTCGCCAGGGAGGGGCTGTTGCGAGGAGTACGAGGTCCGAGAACCAGGCCCGGGTGGGCCAGTATGGAACCACTAGTGTGACTTTCTCCTCGTCCTCCCTGACCTTGCACAGCACCTGTGCAAGAAGGCTCACTGGGGGAAATGCGTACTTGCGCAGCCCCGTGGGAAAGCTGTGTGCCAGTGCGTCTGCCCAGAGGGGAGCCTCTGTTCGGCCATACCAGAGCGGGCAGTGGGAGGTCTCTTGGGAGGCAAGCAGGTCTACCTGGGCCTTGCCGAATCGTTCCCAAATCAGCTGGACCGACTGGGGGTGAAGCCTCCACTCTCCACTGGGCAAGCGTTGTCGTGACAGCGCGTCTGCTACCACATTGAGTTTGCCGGGGATGTGAGTGGCACGCAGCGACCTGAGTCGCTACTCTCTCCAAAGGAGGAGACGATGGGCGATTCGTGACGTGTGGCGGGAGCATACGAGAGCATACGGGAGCATACCGCCTTGGCGATTTATGTACGCTACCGCAGTGGTGCTGTCTGACCTGATTAGGACATGTTTGTCTCTAATTAATGGGAGGAACTGTCGCAGGGCAAATAAAACAGTCAGTAACGCTAGGCAGTTGATATGCCAGTGTAGCGGGGCCCCTCTCCAAAGGCCTGCAGCTGCGTGCCCATTGCAAACGGCGTCCCAACCCGATTGGAGGCATCGGTAGTGACCAGGACGTGTCGGGACACCTGCTGCAGGTGCACTCCTGCCCGTAGAAAGCAGAGGTCTGTCCAGGGTTTGAGTGTTTGGCGGCATACGGTGGTGATTATCACATGGTGCGAGCCGTGGCGCCATGCTCGTCTCGGGACTCGAGTCTGAAGCCAGTGCTGAAGCGGTCTCATATGCATCAACCCCAATGGCGTGACTGCGGCGGAGGATGCTATATGCCCCAGGAGCCTCTGGATGAGTTTTAGAGGGACCGTTGTGCCTGGCTTGAACTTTGCGAGGCATTTCAGCACTGACTGTGGACACTCGTTGGTGAGACGTGCAGACATTGAGACTGAGTCTAACTCTATGCCGAGAAAGGAGATGCTCTGAACCGGAGTGAGCTTGCTCTTCTCAAGGTTGACCTGAAGCCCCAAGCGGCTGAGGTGTCTGAGCACCTGGTCTCTGTGAGCGCATAGTAACTCTTGGGAGTGGGCCAGTATGAGCAAGTCGTCGAGGTAGTTGAGTATGCAGATGCCGGCTTCTCGGAGCGGGGCAGGGGCTGCCTCTACGACTTTCGTGAAGACGCGAGGGGACAGAGACATGCCGAAGGGGAGGACTTTGTACTGAAACACCTGGCCGTCGAACGCAAACAGTAGGAAGGGTCGGTGTCGCGGCAGAATTGAGACGTGGAAGTACGCGTCCTTCAGGTCTACGCTGCGAACCAATCTAGGTGCCGGACACATGTTAAGATACACTTTTGCGTGAGCATTTTAAATGGGAGTTTGAGCAGTGCTCGGTTGAGAACTCGCAGGTCCAAGATTGGTCGTAAGCCGCCGCCGCCTTTCTTGGGTACAACGAAGTAAGGGCTGTAGAAACCCTTCTTCATTTGGGTTGGAGGGACTCTTTGAGTAGAAGAGTACCAATCTCCGCGCGCAGAGATTTGGCATGTTCGCCGTGCACTGCGGTAAAGCGGACACCCGCGAAGGGGGGCGGGGGCCTGGCAAACTGAATTGCGTAACAGAGTCGGATAGTCTGGGCCAGCCAGCGAGACGGGTTGGGAAGTGAAAGCCACGCATCCAATCTCCGTGCTAGGGGCACCAAGGGGACGAGTATTTTCGACGTACCTGGCGGGGCTTCACAGCGGGGTGGAGCAGGTAATGTGCCGTCGGGAGGTAAGGGTGCGTCCCGAGGCTTTGGTGCTGAGAAAAGACTCGAAGCACTTACCTTGCTCTGCGCACCCGGCAGGGGGCGGGTTAGTGACTGATGAGGAGGTCTTATGGTGGCGTCCTCTGGACTCCTCAGAACCGGCCAGCCGGGGGTCAGTCGTGGAGCTGAAGGCGGACCTGTGGCCGCGTCCAGCATGCCGGGACTGTTGAGATCTGGGGGCAGAGTGCTGTGAGAACGGCATTTGCGGGCCAGATGACCCAGAGGCAAAGGAAATAGCTGTTTTATTGAGATTTTGGGTACCACTGCCCCAGTTAAGGGGAGCGGCAAATGAAATACATTCAAAACAAAATTCTCCTCCCGGCCCTCCACCGGGCGACGGAGCGGTCTTACCATCTCCGCAGCTAATGTCTTGGGCTCTGGGTCATCCGTCTCAGGAGCGCCTGGGAGCCTTCCGGGTCCTCGAGGGGGTCCGTGAGACGGGGGGGCGTCGGCTTCCTGCAGGGCGCTCGACGCGTGGGCTAAGAGCTGGGCCCAGGTTGAGGCAGAGCAGCCTGTTGTTTCTTTGCAGGGGGATGCCCTTGGCGAGCAGACGGGGCAGGATCTGGGAGATCACCTCTGTCTGTTTCTTCACCGCAGAGAACTGCTGGGTAACGTCCTCGACGGTGTTGCCGAAGAGGCCGAACTGGGAGACTGGAGTGTCGAGAAAGCGAGTCTTGTCGGTCTCACGCATCTCGACCAAGTTCAGCCACAGGTGTCGTTCCTGGACCACGAGGGTGGCCATTGCCTGCCCGAGTGACTGCGCTGTGACCTTCGTGGCTCTGAGGGCGAGGTCGGTCACTGAGCACAGTTCCTGCAGCACATCGTGATCAGGGCTACCCACGTGCAATTCTTTGAGCGCCTTGGCCTGGTGGACTTGCAGGAGGGCCATGGCGTGCAGTGCGGAAGCGGCCTGTCTGGCGGCGCTGTAGGCCTTTGCTGTCAGCGAGGATGTTGTCCTACAGGCCTTGGAGGGGAGTACAGGGCGACCCCGCCAGGTGGTAGGGTTTCCGGGGCATAGGTGAAGCGCAACAGCCCTATCCACCAGGGGTATCCGTGTCAACCAGTCATCCAACTGCGATGGCTGTGGGGAGGACGGAGGGTTCCAGTCCAAGCCCACGCTGGCAGCGGCCCAGGAAAGCATGTCAGACATCTGAGCGTCAGCCTCAGCCTGGGGGTGCTGGCCCGAAGGCGGCAGCCCAGGGGAGTCAGACGCCGCGCTCTCCAATGCAGCGGCGAGCTCATCCGCTTCGAGTTCTAGAGGATAGGCAGGCTGGCTGTGAGGCGAGCCGCTGTTGCCTCGAGTACGGACAGGAGTCAACGAGCGTGCTGGGGAACGGGTGGTCCGTGGGTCTCTGGTACCCGATGGAGCCACAACCGCTGCCGCCCCCAAATTGCCTCCAGCGCCACTCGCACCGTCCTCAATCCCGTGGGAAAAGGAGCAATGCGAGGGGCGGCTGGAGTGGCTTGTTCTCGGTTGAAAACAAGTCGCAACCGCAATGTTGTCATGGTCATGTTCTCGCAGTGAGAACATGAACCATCCACAAACGCAGCCTCAGTGTGATCGCTACCCAGACACACGAAACAACGCCTGTGGCCGTCTGAAACGTAGAGCACTCTACCGCATCCAGGAACTACACAGTGGCGGAACGGCATCTTTATAAAGACGCGTCCTGAAAAGGACGTTCAACGCTCGCTGTGTTTGCTCTTTTAGAGGAAATTACTCTTTTCAATAAAATCACTATTTTAAGAAAAAGAGAGTTTTATCTGCGCTGTCAAAGCGCCCAGGGGCAACAATGCAAAGCCGTGCACAGGATAGGAGAAAGCCGCTGTTAATCGCCGTCAAATCCAACAGCATGCAGATCATAAGAGGAATACACAGAAAACTTGGTGTGTGTAACTCACAGCAGACTGCATACACGACCATTGGCTCCGAAGAAAATTTCTGAATGAACTAGTATTTGCCTCTCCTTTGTACCCGTATGTCCGGGGGCAGGATATGCAAATACTGACTGCCAACTTCTCATTGGCTTTTTTTCATAGATCAGAGGTATATTCGGTGGCTCAAGAGACCTCTAGTGTCGCTTCTCCGACACAACGTGGAAAGAGCTACAGAAGGGGAACTATGGTTTGGATACAGTATAATGTATATGTTACCATGATTCTACTATAGATTAATTAACTACCATGGATAGTATTGTGGTTACTAAAGTTTTACTAGAAATACGATGGTTAATCTACAACAGTAGTCACAGTTAAACTGTGGTAATTGCAGTAAAACCATAATAATGACAAAATTATATTTTTTTACAGTTTTAGTTTCCCTGTATTACTGTGGTTTCACTCCGGATATCATGGTTAAAATAGGGTTACTGCTGTGAGTTATCTGTTCATTGTGTCTATACACTGTCTGGATATTACTCACCTGCTTTTTGCCACTATGTTCAACTGGATTTACTCACAATGTTTACATCATTTTGTAAACATTGTTTCAATCATCTGTTCAATAAACCCTGCTACTGAGTTCATATCTCTGCCTCCGTGAGTCTCTCTGTGACACCTATTAACTTTAAAATTAAAGCGGGTGTGTGTGTCAACAGAGCAGCGGCATTCACTGACGCACTAGAGCTGCACATGCATTTTATATATGAACTTATTAAACACAGCCTTTTGTGATTCACAGCTATCGCACGTCTTCAATCCGATCCAGGTATCGGATCGGTGCATCCCTAGCTGGTACACAGTACTGCATATCATGACAGTTTAAAAAATGCCCATAACCATCATTCATCCTCTTTATTAAATACTTGGTTAAGCCTCCTTTTGCACCTATTACAGCCACCAGTCTTTTTGGATGATTCTCTATCAATTTTGCACATCGTCATGGAGCAATATCAGCCCATTCCTCAAAATCACTCAATCTCTACTTAATCTCTAGTTGGGGCTCGGTGATAGAAAGCAATTTTGAGGTCTCTACACCAATTAGAGTTCAGGACCTTGACTGGGCCACTCAAGGATATCAATTTTCTTCTTTTTAAGCCACTCCAGTGTTGCTGTCTTTGTGCTCTGGGTCATTGTCCTGCTGAAACACAAACCTCTTCCCAGTTTTACACTTTCTGGCAGAGGAAAGTAGGTTCTTATCCAAAAATATCAGTGTATTTTGCAGCATTCATCAACCAGTCAATCTTCACAAGCCTGCCAGTTCATGCTGATGAAAAGCTCCACCCTAAACATGATGCTGCCACCAGCATGTTCCACTGTGGGGATGGTGTTGTGTGGCTGATGTGTTAAGTCGGCTTTGCGCCACACATATGGTTTAGTGTTTGAGCCAGACAATTCCACTTTATTCTCATCAGACCACACGACCTTCTGCTACATCTTGTATCTTCCAAGTTAATTATTACGAAGTCATTATGGGCAAGCATGGGTTTTTTCCAGCCAAGCCTTTCTCCTAGCCACTCTCCCATACAGCCCCTTTCAAAATAGAATTTAAAAAAATAGTATTGGACTTTTGTATTATTTGTCATGAGATACAATACTGTGTATCAGGTGGGGGTGGGGGGTCTAAATTTAATATATTCTACATTTTGAATCTGACAAAAACTACTTTGAAAACTTTTTACAAAGCACTGTTTATTAGTTTTGTATTTTATTAGTCTGCATCCTGGATTTAAAATAATACAATTACAGGTTCAACACAAGTTAAAGGAATAGTAAAAAAAACTCTCATGATTGACTCACATTTAAGCCATTCTAGATGTGTACATCTTTCTAGGGATGGGCGATATGGCCAAAAAAATTTATCACGATAATTTCAGGGATTTATTGGGATAACGATACAAATGACGATAAATTATTTTCTTCTGTAAAATATCAGATTATGTTTAAGTTGTGTTCCAGTGACTGTGCTGAAAAACATCACACGACAACAATTACACAATAATAATAATTAAAATCAATTACAAGTTTAAAATGTAAACACAGATTCTTTATTTATACTCTCATGGTGGAAAAATAGTGCAAAGCAAACAGCAAAAGTAACAATCACCAACCATGTCTTCAGTTGTGTTTCAAAATTACAACAGAATACAACTGCAAATAAATCCTGATAAAGTAAAGAAGTTTAGAGTGAAACACACTCTTACCCCGGATTTCCACCAACTGCGGAACGGCTCCGCTGCGTGTCGGATCCGTGCTCTGCCGTCCTTCAGAGACACATTTTTATCGTGAGGAGAATTTTCAACGATATATCGCAAACGATAAGATATCGCCCATCCGTACATCTTTCCTTCTTCAGAAATGAAGATTTTTATAAGCACATTTCAGCTCTGTATGTCCATTCAATGCAAATGAATCCAAAAGTCATATTTAGGCAGGATAAAAGTAATCCACACGACTCCAGTAGAGTCATCAATCAATTCTTCTGAAGTAAATCGATAGATTTGTGTAAAAAATAAAAGAAAAATTAACTTAAAATAAAGCATGAACTTTGTTTACAAGAGGAACAAATGTCACACGAGAGTCAGGTCATTTCAAACAGAATCCCAGTGCGGGCCGGAAGTAAAAATTTAAAGTTAAAAACTTTTGTATTATCGACTTGTTTCTTAAAATAACATTCCAATTTTCTTCAGAAGACATTAATTGATCGACTGTAGTCGTGTGGACTACATTTATGCTGCTTAAATATTACTTTTGAACCGACAAACAGCTGGCACCCATTCACTTGCATTGAATGGACATGCAGAGATGATAAAAATCGTAATTTCGGTTCTGCTGAAAAGGAAAGACAATCATCTGGGATGGCTTAAAGGTGAGTTTTTATTTTGGGGTGAACTATTTCTTTATGCTCATTTGATCACATTTATCACAAAATAGATTTTGACTCATCCCTCCTTTTCTATCAAAAATCCCCCCCAAAAAACTTTAAAATACTCAATGTTTCATAAGTGCAGCAACAAGAGGTAAACAATATCTGTGATACAATTGCTGTCTAACCTTTTCTGTGTACAGTTCTGTCCAATTTTACAACTTTGTTGCAATGACGACGTAACTCCATAAACACTCACACGACTGTAAAACAATGATTTACAGGAGACCAATTATGCCCCTTTTTACAAGATGTCATACAAGTCTCAGGTGTCCCCAGAACATGTCTGAAGTTTCAGCTCAAAATACCCCACGGATCATTTATTATACCATGTTGTATATGCCTCTTTTTGGGTGGAATCAAAAACACGCTGTTTTCATGTGTGTCTCTTTAAATGCAAATGAGCTGCTACTCTCCGCCCCCGTCATAGCTCTGGTGAATATAATCAGAGACAATGCTAACTTTTGCTGCATTAGCCGTGGAATCAGCTGACAAGCACATTCAGAAAGGAAATTTGCAAACATTCACAAAATATAACGTGCGATACATCTTCAGGATATAAAGCTGGAACACGAACAGTTGTTTCTGATCATGCTTGAGAATCACATTTTTGAAAATCCTGCTTTATATTGACACTCATTCACAAATGATTTGCACAAACATACACACATTTTTGTATGTTTTGTGGCACATTTGCTTCAAAAACAAAACTTGTCCACCGCTTCTTCAGTGGCTCTGATGCCGGGAGTACATGAAGACTCTTATGTTCATCTTTACAGCAACAACAGAACACTTATGATGCTTACGAAGCCGAGACATTATTCTTCTCACTGTATCTGCTCAAGCGAGGAAAAAAAAATGGCAGACTGTGTGTAGATCACTCATGGGTGGATCTATGTGATGTCACTTTAGAGCAGAAATGAAAAACGGTCATTTTGACACACATTTTGATTTATAGAAATATAAGAACGAGGAGTGGGTGGACTTTTAACATTGTAGGGGGGTTGTGTGTTGTTTTTTGATGTAATCAACTTTATGTCACAAATGGAAACAAACAACAACTTCAGCACATTGCTTTTGCAAAGATTCACATTTAGTTGGGTTCTGCTCACATCAGCAACTGATCATCTGGAACACAAGAACAACAATACAGTACATACATAAAATGTTCTCAAGATGCAAGTTGTACAACATCACACCACCAATACGGGCATGTAGTCTAATGATTGCAGGTGCTGCCATCTTCTGGTGGAGAGTCATCATCACAATAATTAGACAAGACTATCCTGCATGAATTCTCTTATGACTTTTTAGGTATTTTAACTGAGTGAAACTCTTTTCAGTGTGAGCTCTTGTAAGGTTTCTCTCCAGTATGAATTCTCTCATGTGTTTTCAGGCTTCGAGACTCAGTGAAACTCTTTTCACAGTGTGAGCACTTGTAAGGTTTTTCTCCAGTATGAATTATCTCATGTGATTTCAGGTTAACTGACTGACTGAAACTCTTTCCACAGTGTCAGCACTTGTAAGGTTTTTCTCCAGTATGAATTCTCTCATGTGTTTTCAGGGAAGTTAAATGAGTGAAACTCTTTTCACAGTGTGAGCACTTGTAAGGTTTTTCTCCAGTATGAATTCTCTCATGTGTTTTTAGGTCTTGTGACTGAGTGAAACTCGTTTCACAGTGTGAGCACTTGTAAGGTTTTTCTCCAGTATGAATTCGCTCGTGTTTTTTCAGGTCTTGTGACTGAGTGAAACTCTTTCCACAGTGTGAGCACTTGTAAGGTTTTTCTCCAGTATGAATTCTCTCATGTGTTTTCAGGTTGAATGACTGAGTGAAACTCTTTCCACAGTGTGAGCACTTGAAAGGTTTTTCTCCAGTGTGAATTCTCTCATGTTTTTTCAGGTTGAATGAATGAGTGAAACTCTTTCCACAGTGTGAGCACTTGAAAGGTTTTTCTCCAGTATGAATTCTCTCATGTGATTTCAGGTTGACTAACTGATTGAAACTCTTTCCACAGTGTGAGCACTTGTAAGGTTTTTCTCCAGTATGAATTCTCTCATGTATTATCAGGTGTCGTGACTGACTGAAACTCTGTCCACAGTGTGAGCGCTTGTAAGGTTTTTCTCCAGTATGAATTCTCATGTGTATATTAAGATCTTTATTACATGTTAAACTCTTTCCACACTGAGAGCAGGTTAAATATTCATTGGCTGCTTTTATTTTAGGCTTTGAGTCACTCAAAGATTTTTCTCCAATTTTGAAATCACGAGGTTTCTCCTCCACTTCAATCGGTTCTTGACTTTCCTCTTTCACTTCCATCAGCTCTACAATGAACAAAAGTAAATTGACAAATCAGTTGAAGAGGGACAAATGTAAAAAAGAAATCACATTGAGCCCTAATGCAATTTATGGCAGAATACAACAAAGGTCAAGATCTTTTTTGCTGTGTAATATACTGTATATATTTACTAGGGCTGTCAAATATCTATAAAACTACACAATTTAATTGGATAAATTACATGGTATATCAATTAACATATGTGAGATATTATATTACATGAGACATTGTACTTTTGCATAAGACTAACTGCTGAACAAGATGTTTCTTTCTTTCTTTTCTCTTTCTTACTGGTTTCTCTTTTGTGGAAGAAACTATTCTGCTATTGTGTAGTCCACTATGTTAAACTAGGTCAACCCATATACGGTGAAGAAACTATTCTGATAAATTCTATTGGTTTATACTGCTTTACTGAATGAAATACAAAGATGTTCTTGAACAATAAACGACAAGAGAAGGAACTGATACACTCAGACTGAGACAAACTATTGATAGAGGGACCAAAAAAAAATCCTTACCAAGTAAACTACATGTTTTGTTTTTTTTACACTTTTGGGGGCTCGTCCGGGATTTCTCCAGACAGGTAAGGTCAATCTATTTATTTGACAATATTCCTGTCTGCAGAGAAATCGAATAAAACATATATTCCATTTTTGCGCTGTGTTAGGGTACCTCTTTTTCAAGAGACGTTTTGCCCTATTAGGAATACAGGAAGGTAATACCTTATTTTACTAACACGGTAATACTGTGGTGTTGCAGTTCACTATACATGATTCAAAATTTTAGAAAGTGTTTCTCTGCATCAATGTGCCCCTGGAAAGGGAGCTCAAACTCTGGGAGATACAGAAAGGAGGTAGAATACCTCAGATTTACTGTTGCAGTTTAACATATCCTCACTAAGGTGGGAAGAGGCCGGGATAAAGTCCTAGGGAATTAAGATTATAGTCTGCATCCGCGTTTGCAAATCTGATTAAGTAATGACATTTTTAGATTACAATATATATTTAAGTTCTGATACATACATGGGATATGTGCATGGTTACAGTCACACCTCGATAGTTCAAATTGATAAAATGCAAGTGCAACTTGGCACTCAAGTAATAACATTTCCATTAGATAAATAGAATCAAAAACTACTATCGGATTGGTTGATCAGAGGGCTCCTGGTTTTCAACACAATGCCAATACGCAATGAAGAACATGATAAAAGGATAGACGGTCTGAAAGAAATAAACACCTGCTGATCCATTACAATTTCAGAGGGGAAAAATACCACTGATTGTGACTCAGCCATAAAATTACACAAGTTTAAATACTTTTGAATTAACACTATTATAAAATAGGCATAATAGTACTGTACATGACCACAACATTGTGATTACGATCATAAAATTCATATTGAAATTATGTTTAGGATAACAAATATATAAAAGAATCACATGATGATTAAATTAAATTAAACCAATCTTGGACCAAGGGCAAGTTCCACAAACAGGCCGCCGTTGTGTACAGCCCTAATAGCAAAAGCACACCGCCGCCACCGTCATACGAATTCACCGCGAGCGCTCTTAGTGCAACAACACTATACACCACCCCCCTGTAACATCGCAACCACAAACGATACATTAGAAGCAGCAGGAAAAAAGGAAAACGCCGTAGCTGCATTTCCTTTTATCCAGTGCCCAGACAGATATAAAATAATTCCACTATGACAGAGGCACTAGCAATATGCAAAGAATTACCCGACCCAGTTAAGTATCCTCTACAATACGTGAATGTTTTACAAAAACCGACGACTTAGTCAGTTGACTGGACGCGATTATAGATTCATACGGTCCAAAACCTTACCTCCAGAAATAACTGAACTGATATGAATTGATAAAGTGCCTTTGTTGAATACAAAATTTGATCAGCCACAAATAGAGGAAGGAAGAACCAGGTCAGGTAAAGACTTTAAAGGAACCAATATAGACTGGACATGGGGAGACAAGGACACTTTGTAAAAAAAATATTATATAATATTAAAAATATTTTTTAAAGACCTCCTCACATTCCTGCAGAAAATGGCAGCATCTAGACAAGATATTAATTTGACCAGAATGTCCATTCTGCTTATTAGGTTGTGATCTGATGCATAAAATTGGGGTATAAAAAAAACCTCCTGTATTCCCTGTACACATATGACTGTGTGGCAACACATAGCCTTTCACCCACTGTTTTTTTTTTTCAAATAATTTTATTGTCATACTACCATGTACACAAGTGCAACAGTAGGTGAAAGTCTTGTGTGCAATTTCAAGCAATATAGCAGTCATGACAGCAACAAGACATACATACAAAGTGCAAGACATCTCTATTTTAAATTATAATATGATAGAAGTTTAAGTCTTTTGAACTAATAATGCTTAATGTGACAATCAGATATAAATAAAAAAAAAACGTCTTTTGCACTTGCTACAGTATATAGATCACCTGGGCCTTATTCTGATTTCCTTGGTGAATTGGATCATTTTATATCAGATATTGTAGTTGCTGTAGATAGAGCCTTAATTGTTGGTAACTTCAACATTCACATAGTGTTATGAGGGGTGCGGAAGCAGGACAAGACGGACAAGAGGTGCGGATCCAAACGCGGTTTTTATTGACTTTAACACATAAGAAATAAAAGGTAAACACAAAGGAAAGTCCACGATGGGAAAACTGGAAACTTAAAACACAGTGAAACAGATTAAACACGATGAAACAAAACACAAAGAAAACTAAGAACTCGGGTAGGGAACACGGACCAGGCTTGGCAACATACAAGAAACGAACGACAATCGACAGAAACTAAACCAAGAAACAGGGTTTAAATACACAGACAAAGTGGAGACAGAACGAGACACAGGTGGAAACAATGATGAGTGCAGGCAGTGAGGGAGGCCGGGAATTGTGGGAAATGTAGTTTTAGACCAGGACAGTGAAACACGGGGCGGACAACAAAGAAAACGTGACATGGAGCGTGAACGGTGACGGGTGAAAAGGAAAACACGGAGCAGACAAGGAAACATGACAAGAATGTGAATAGAGAAACATAGAACACAAGACAACAGTGAACATGACAGAATAAAAGAAACTACAAAAAGACTACAAAACCAAAACAGGAATTAAACTAAACTTCACGATGACAGTACAAAAACAAAAGACAACAGGGAACATAACATAACCCCCCCTCAAAAGGACCGGATTCCAGACGGGGGCACAAGGGGCAATTAGGCAGTCCATGGGGGCACAAGGGGCAATTAGGCAGTCCGTGGGGGCACACGGGGAAATGAGACAGTCCACGGGGGCACAAAGGGAAATGAGACAGTCCACGGGGGCACAAAGGGAAATGAGACAGTTCACGGGGCCAATTAGGCAGCCCCTGGGGGCACAAAGGGACAGGTTTAGGGGGCCAAGGAGGGATCGACCGGGCAGGGACAGGTTTCGGTGGTCTGGGAGGAGGCCACAGGACAGAGGCCGGCTTTGGTAGCCTGGGAGATGGCCATGGGCCAAGGGCTGGTTCAGGGGACCTGGGAGGTGGCCCCAGGACAGAGGCCGGTTTGGGTGGCCTAGGAGATGGCCGTGGGGCAAGGGCCTGTTCAGGGGACCTTGGAGGTGGCCACAGGACTGAGGCCGGTTTAAGTGGCCTAGGAGATGGCCGTGGGGCAGGGGCCAGTTCAGGGGCCCTGTGAGGAGGAGTGGCCACTGGGGAGGCCGGCGGAGCTGCGTGAGGCAGAGCAAAGGAGGACCTCTGAGGCGGAGCCGAGGGAGGCTCGGGAGGCTCTGAGGGCGGAGCCGTGGAAGGCTCGGGAGATTCTGGAGGCAGAGCCCTGGAAGACCTAGGAGACGGGGTTGAGGAAGGCAGGGCCGAGGATGGCTCAGGAGGCCCAGGAGGCGGAGCCATGGGAGGCTATGGAGGAGGAGCCGTGGGAGTCTCTGGGGGCAGAGCCATGGGAGGCT